>NC_033798.1:21870419-22061616 GCF_001876935.1 Asparagus officinalis | reverse complement strand
GTCAATATTCATGGGTTACAAAACAGAAATTGTTAGTTTTGAATTCGGCAAAACTTTCTAGCGTCGGGTTGAAACGGAACGAAAAAACTGACAAAATATGTGAGAAATCATAGGTTATAGCTCACGAAATCGCGAAATATGCACTCCGCCTATTTATCTACCAAAGAATGGACCCAACCATAGAATCTGTGGCGCGGCGCAGGCATCTCCCGTCCTAAGTTAGCAAGGCGATTCCTCAAAGTGGAAGCGGACGCAAGGAACTCGTTACGAGGCGGTGCATCTAGCCCCAATACTCCAGGACGTAGTCCAACAATGTGATTCCTGCTCGAACCAGGAACTGCCTGATGAGTAATATAGCCGCAATGAACGCTCTCATGCCCCTCTGTCAAACGCCACGACATCTCCCACTTCACAGCCTGACGCCTGAGCTCAGTCAAAGAACGATGTCGAGGAATCCTCGGCAAATACAAGAAACTACTGCCAGCCTTATGAAGCCACTGCTCGGCGTCGATAAATGCTGCATCGGGATCTCTGACAGAATCGCCAAACAAGAAATCAGTCTTCCTGAGAGACTGAACAGAACTAGCATCCTTCACGAGGGGCGCATCTGTAATCAGCTGACGAAGGGTTTGATGTCCACCTTCCCTCACCACTTGGGCAACCTCTGTCGACGTGCCCGGAACAAACTGGGAAACAAGTGGAATCGGCGAAAAATCATCAGATGTCGAATAATATTCATCACGACGTCCATTCACCGCATGCGATGAAAAAGCTCCGGAAGGATACTCCACTGAAAACAAGCAATTAAGTGTTTGTTAATTCGAGTTATAAAAGGAAATTGAACTCATCTTACGAAGGGGTAAGATAGAGTCATTGCCTTATAAAGGGTGTGACATTTTGGCCACGTTGCGCCTTCATAAGATAGGGTATATCGACAATATATCTCTGCCTTATAAGGCACAGCGCAGCGACAAAACGCCCCCTTTATTTATTATGAGATAGTGTTTTGACCAAGCAAAACATATCTTTGAAGCGTCGATCCTCACCAAGGAGAATCAAGGCTTTTCCCAGTTGCCTCACCAAGGAGAACAACGGGGAGTAAAAAAAAAAAAGGACCAATTTACAAATTTCCAAGAGAAAGTGGACCAATTTGTAAATTTCCAAAAAAAATAGCTCACCAGCGTAAGAGGGAGGCGCGCCATCATTCGTCGCGGTAGAGGATTGACCCCTCGCCATACGGGACATAGAGACCTACAAGGTAAATTGAGGGATCAGATCTAGAAAAGGAAAAATTTCATTTTTCATCGCAATTCTACCCCTAAAAAGGCGAGCTTGAGGCATCAAATCATACCCTCAACCCTTATATGCGATCCCGCGACTCCATACACTAGATCAAACATGAAATAGATCAAGATTGCGGAGGGTTTACCTGAAGAAAAGCCCAAAATCCAATAAAGGCGAGACCTTTAAGGAAACTTGGACCACGCGCTCGAGGGGCCTGAGAGAAACTTTTTATTTGGAATTTTTGGGGGATTTCTCAGTCCAAGATCCAAAGGAAAGCTAGATCTAATACAGATCTGAAGTTTGGAGGGAGAAAAGAGGCTTGTCAGAAAAGAAAATTAAAAATTAGAGGGAGGGGGTGGCCGGCCCTAGAAAGAGAGGAAGAAAAAAAAGAAAAAGAAAGAAAAAAGAACCCCTTTTATAGCCTTGAACCAGATCTGGCTGAACCAGACCAGACCGGGCTAAACCAGACCAAGTCAGATTGGACCAGAATGGACCAGAATGGACCAGAATGAGCCAGAATGAGCCAGAATGAGCCAAATTGAGCCTGGCTGGACCAGACCAGACCAGAATGAGCCAAATTGAGCCAGATTGAACCAGAATGAGCCAGTCTGAGCCAAATTGAACCAGTTTGAACCAAATTTGAACCAGAATTCAAATTGGAGCTGAATTAAGCATTGAAACGACTTTTGATCAACCTACGGTTCAGTCCTTCACCTATTTAACCCCTGTACCATATATTTGGAAGGGTCGGAGAGATTTTTGAACCCAAATACTGCCTTTTTGGCACATTTTTTTGGGCCGGTTCAGATTATTCGAACCTAAAGAATACTCTAATAAAGTATACAAGTATAAACTATTCCCTCCTCTTTGTTGAGAAGTTTCTGGAGAATATTTTTCTAAAAATATTCTTAAGGATAACTCAACATAACTCCCAGGAGTGTATGAGTATAAACTAGACCTCCCCGCTCCAACTCCTTAAGAGCTTAAACTGTGTAGACTCCAAAATACTTACGAGTATAAACTGTGTTAAACGCCGGACAACGCGTCACAATGAAGATTCAAAGCCGTCAACCGATGGTCAATTCCATGTTGAAGCAACTAATTCGAGCTAAAAAGCCAGGAAATCAAGAATCGACTTCAAATTCAAAATTCCGACAACGGTCAGACAATAAATGCAGCACCGTAACCCTCTCAAACATTCGACAAAGCACCGAATAGCCTGGAGGATTGAAGGAATCGAGAATAGAAGCCATTCCAAGAGCCCGTTACACCGATTGAAGGTTGGGACAGTCATATCCAAAGTATTCCAGACTCTTCTATAAAAGAACGAGACTGGAAAACTTTGGAGGGGGTATCTGTAGGCATATAAAATTGCTTATAGGTCCCTTGACACGGTTCAACACGAACTAATGAACCATCAGGCAACGTATCTAAGCACGAACGTCAGTCCACAACACCGAAGCCAAGTGACACGCAACGAAGCGGATTAACAAGGCAACGAAGCTGACGAACCGTACGTGAACGACGGAATGAATCCACTCGCGTGCGGAATCAAACCAACGATCCAGGGAGTCAACGAGTCATCCAACCATATAACGGACTCGAACTCAGACATCAAAGCTGATTTACTGCCTAACCGGGATCCAGACTTCCAAATCAGGATTCAGAACAAATCGGGGTTCAGAGCAACGCCACAGGTGAACCCGGATGAATCGCGATCGAGTCATGATCAGTATTGGAATCAAACTCAGAGTCGGATTCATTGCCAAATCAGGAATCAAGTCAACGAATCGATTTCAGACCAATCAACCGCATAACAGAATCACGGACGAAGCGGATACAAGGACCGAAACAACCGAAAGACGGACACAAAGCCCGGAGTGGCTCGGCCAAGGCCGAGCCACCCTGAGGTGGCCGCCCAGATCTGTGCCAAATGCACAGATCTGGTTGCCTATAAATAGGCAGGGTCATTCATCATTTTGGAGGACTTTTGGAAGAACTTTTGGAGAGCCGAAACTCTGCCGGATTGAGACCTCATCTTGGAGTTTCTGAAGGCTTGAAGACTTGGACGTTAGGATCTGATTCTCGGCGAGCACCCGCATCACAAAAAAGGCAGGAGTTCGAGGGATCAAGATCTCAGATCTACGTTGTTACACTCCGGATCAAAGCTTGGTCTTTGATCCCGAGATTCGAGCGATTGTTTCCTTGGTGAAATAATCCCTCCGGCTTTAAACTCTAAAGGTTGGAATGTTATCAAATTCACTAATTCTCATGAGTTATCTTGTTGAGACGAGATTCGATCCTTTTGACAGATTAATCTTTCCTCACAAAAATCCCCCACTGATTAAGTCAATTGACGATGGGTCCACTAAATTTCCTGTCCGCCAATTCATGGCAATTTCCAAAGCTTGACGTGTTAAGTCCTAATTACTTAATGTCAAAACCCTTCATCGAGTGGCCGGTACAAACCAGTATTTCTACTGCTACTTGTATTCCATTCCCTTTGCTTCCAGGTCAAACCTTCCTACAGTTAGGACCACAGCTAAAATCTCCTCTCGATTCCCTCCATGAACGAGAGGTCCACTTTCAAATCAGGTGATCAAACCTTTCTACAGTTAGGATCACCTCAAACTCCTGCTTGGTCAAACCTTCCTACAGTAAAGACTAAAACAACAATTCACTCTCGATAAATGAGAAATTTACCTTTAGTTCGGTAACCAAACCTTCTGACAGTTAGGATTATCCGAATTTTTCGATTCTCGGAGTAGAGGTCCCACTCCTAGTTTCATCTTTCCGGATTCTGGGGGTGGAGATCCCACCTCGAGTCTCCTTTCCAACTGGAAATAGAATATAAAATTCTTTCTTTCCAGAATCAGGGAATAGAATATAAAATTCTTCCTTCCTTGTGTTCGGGTTTGCCTTCACCCTAAAAGAAGACCGGGAAATAGAATATAAAATTCTTCCTTTCCCGCACCGATCTTTCCTAAAATTTATCAATCTAGGATTCATCCTAGGAAGTTTATCCCGAATCCTAAGCAGGGATAAGTCTGCGCCTAACACGCACTGCCGGTTTAGTCTTTTTCTATAGAAAAAGACACCAGAGTTCGATTCTGGGGTATTCTATCCTGAAACCTAAGCAAGGATATACCGACGCCTAACACGCGTCGCCGGTTTAGTTTTTCTCCGTAGAAAAAGACACCAGAGACAAAAGACCACATATTCAACATTGTGGCAGGTTGTTATTAATAACACCAAAATCCATGCCTTACACGCATGGGGAATTTTATCCTGAATCCTAAGAAAGGATACGCCGACGCCTAACACGCGTCGCCGGTTTAGTCTTTCTCCATAGAAGAAGACACCAGAATTCGATTCCGGGGTATTTTATCCCGAAGCCTAAGTAGGGATAAGCCAGCGTCTAATACACGTTGCCGGGTAGCCTATTCCCATAACAAGGGCGAAGTTTACGTATTCGAAGTCGTAGCGCCGAGTCTAAGAGAATTCACTCTCTTAGCACAACATTACATGCGGAACGGATTTAGACAATCCGCATGCTAGCCCGACTCAAACGATAATCGGTAAAGGCTAATCAAATCCGTTGAAGGCTGGGGGTTAGCCAAAAATCCTAAAGTCAGCGCCCAACACGCGTCGCCGGGTAGTCTATTCCCGTGAGAAAGACGAAGTCTACGTATTCAATATCGTAGCACTAAGAGCGTTAACTCTCTTAGCATAACGTCACATGCGGAACGGATTTAATAATCCGCATGCTAGCCCGACTCAAACGGTAGTCGGTAAAGGCTCATCAAACCCGTTAATGGCTGGGGTTTGCCAAAAATCCAATAAATGCGAAAGTCACCGACGCATCAGCTTCATTAGTTGGTCCCGTGACTTGAGCATCCAACGACTTCGGGATAAGATCTGTAGCCACACACGAGTCAACTTTTATAGTTGGTCCTGCAGCCCCAGCATTTGGGATCGCCACGCTCCAACACCTTAAGAGTTTAAACTGTGTAACCCAAGGTCAACGCTAGTCAACGCGTTGCAATCAAACAGTCAACGTACGACGTTCGAAACCCTAGGGTCAACGCCGGTCAACGCATAACCCTAGGTCAACACCAGTCAACGCGTTGCAATCAAACAGTCAACGTACGACGTTCGAAACCCTAGGGTCAACGCCGGTCAATGCGTAACCCTAGGTCAACGCCAGTCAACGCGTTGCAATCAAACAGTCAACGTACGACGTTCGAAACCCTAGGGTCAACGCCGGTCAATGCGTAACCCTAGGTCAACGCCAGTCAACGCGTTGCAATCAAACAGTCAACGTACGACGTTCGAAACCCTAGGGTTAACGTCGGTCAATGCGTAACCCTAGGTCAACGCCAGTCAACGCGTTGCGATCAAACAGTCAACGTACGACGTTCGAAACCCTGGGGTCAACGCCGGTCAACGCGCAACCCTAGGTCAACGCCAGTCAACGCGTTGCAATCAAACAGCCAACGTACGACGTTCAAAACCCTAGGGTCAACGCCGGTCAACGCATAACCCTAGGTCAACGCCAGTCAACGCGTTGTGATCAAACAGTCAACGTACGACATTCGAAACCCTAGGGTCAACGTCGGTCAATGCGTAACCCTAGGTCAACGCCGATCAATGCGTTGCAATAAAAAAAATCAATACTCTGAAAAGTATACGAGTATAAACTGCTTCTTAGTACTCCAATAAGGAATACGAGTATAAACTATTCCCTATTTTTGGTTGAGAAGTTTCTGGAGAATATTTTTCTAAAAATATTCTTAAGGATAACTCAACAACACTACGCCGGACAACGCGTCGCAAATAAAGACTCAACGCTAACAATCGATGGTCAGTTCTATGTTGAACCAACAAACACGAGCTAAACAAACGGTCAGACAATAAATGCAGCACCGGAACTCTTACAGACATTCGACAAAGCACCGAATAGCCGGAAGGATTGAAGAAATCAAGAAAAGAAGCCATTCCAAGGTCCCGTTACACCGACTAAAGGTTGGGACAATCATATCCAAAGTATTCCAGACTCTTCTATAAAAGAACGAGGCTGAAATACTTTGGAGGGGGTATCTGTAGGTGTATAAAACTACCTATAGGTCCCTGAACACAGCTCGGCACGGTGATTCGACAAACCAACGAACCATCGGGTGACGTATCTAAATACGAGCGTCAGTCCATATCTAGACACGAGCGTCAGTCCACAACGCCGAAGCCAAGTGACACGCAACGAAGCGGATTAACGAGGCGACGAGGTTAACGAATCGCACGCAAGCAACGGAATGCATCTATTCGCGTGCGGAATCAAGCCAACGGTTCAGGGAGTCAACGAGTCATCCAACCATAGAACGGATTCGAACTCAAACGACGAGGCGGATTTACTGCCAAATCAGGATCCGGACTTCCAAATCAGAGTCCAGATCAACAATAAAACTCGGATAAACCACGGCGAGCACCCGGCCAAAAACCAAGCCACCCAAGGGTGGCTCGGTGGCCGAGCCACCCATGGGTGGCCGGCCACCTGTGCCAAGGCACAGGTTTGAGTGCCTATAAATAGGCTCAGGGGGGCTCATTTGTGAGGGGTTGGAATTTTTGACGGCGAAGCTCTGCTGAATTGAGATCTGAACCTTGGAGATTTGAAGCTTTGAAGACTTGCTCTTTCAGATCCGGTGCTCGGCGATCGTCCACGTCAAATAAGGCAGGAGTTCGAGAGGGATCGGATCTGAGATCTACACGGTTATCCTCCGGATCAAAGCTTGGCCTTTGATCCCGAGAAGGCTACTATTTCCTTGGTGAAATAGTACCCCCCGGCTGTTATTTCCTTCGTGAGATAACACCCGTTATACCGTGTAGATCCGACCGGATCTAGATCGCGCGGTGGTCCACGAATTAACCCCGGCGCAGGCAAAGAACCCACAAAAGCGAGAGACCGCAAAACAGGATCTCTCGATTCGTTCGACATAAAAGGAAAGTTGTAATTTTTATTTTCTTTTGATTTTGTTGTAACCGGATCTTATAAAAAGACCGGATGTTTGTAATCGATAAACTATTACTAAAGAGTGTACAATGACTTCAATGAAAGCTACGATTTTTCCCGCGAACACGGGGTTGTCCCAAGAGGAGTAGTGTCGGTAGGCCTAGAGGTAGGTCGTAATTCCAAGCACTTGACCAACACTTAGAGGGTGTAGAGTGTGATTATAATTGTGTGTATTATAAAGTTTTCGATGAACTAAAAAACCGAATTGTGAGGTGTAAATGCTGTTCGGGAGAGCGTAGAAAACCCAATTGTGATAGTGGATTTTTCCCCGGGAGTGGGGAGCGGAGACGTAGGACGGAAGGTCCGAACTTTGTGATCATCCTTGTGTGTTAGAGTTTGCATTGGCGTATTATTTGTGTCTAGTGCTTAGTCTATTTTATTTGCCTTTGCTCATTATTTCTATTGTTCATTCTTGCTCATATCACATTATATATCTATCTTGCAAGAATAATTTGTTAATAAGTTTTAATTGGTATTAATATCTAATAAGATTTGCAATAACCCTACTCACCCCCCCCCCCCCGTACTTTCAATTGGTATCAGAGCTTAGTACTCTTGATTTAAGGTTTAACCACCTTGAGTTAACGGTCCAAGCTTTAATATTGTTGCTAATCTTGTTTTCATATTATATATTTTGCTTGCTCGTATATTATGGATATGTTCGGTGTAGGCTATGACATAAATATTGCTCCTAGATATAGTAACTTCCCTTATGATCAATGTTGTTTTAAATTCAAAATTTTTGTTGAATCTAGAAATATAGATTTATGGGAAGTTATTGACAATGCTTATATTATGCCTACTTCGGAGAAATCCAAGTGGAGCAAACATGACAAGAAAATATTTACTATGAACAAGTTAGTGTTAGAATTTATGCATAATACTTTAGGTCCATGTATTTCTAACGAACTTGCTCATTTTGATAATGCTTATGCAATTTGGAAATTATTTGAAGCACATCAAGGGAACTTAGAGACGATCCGACGATCTTTGGCGGCTCCCTCTTCAAGTTCACAAGGAGCCTCATCATGCACATGGCCACTACGTGATAACCCTAGTGAGGTATGCGAGTCCGATAATGAAAATGATCTTACTATTGATGAACTCACACATGGCTATGAATTATTGATGCATGAGTATAAAAAATTGCAACGTAGCTACATTAACTTAAAAAATAAGCATATCAAAATAAAATCCTCTCATGAAACACTAGTCACTAAGTTTAATTTCATTGCAAATAAAAATATAAATCTTAAAGAATGTAATGAAAAATTAAAATTAGAAAATGCTAGTTTTTTCATGCTAAATGTGATGCTATGTTAGAAGTTGAGAACATAAGAAAAGAGCTTACTTCTTTTAAAATTGATCATGCATGTTCTACTTCTAACAACAATGCTTGTGTGGATTATAACGAGTTGAATCATGTTAAAAAAAAAGTAGAATATCCTCTTTAGATTCAACATTAAAAACTTGCATTGTTAATAACAACAAGCTTATGGACTTGTGTGCAAAGTCCCACAAAAATATTTCCAAGAAACCTATTCACTATGCATACAAGTATAACAAAATTTACAAGTGTTCAATTTGCGGCCGTAAAGGCCATATTACTAAATTTTGTTATATTACACAAAAACCTAACAAGCCAAATCATATTTGTGCATCCCATCAAGCTTCTTCTTCTTATACACATGTACACACACTTAGTGATAATCATAAACATACTCATATGTATAAGTATAATTTTTATGGTCGGTCATTTGACCAAGTTTTATTTTGATTTGAGAAGAAACTCTCGTTTGCAAAATAATTACAAAGAAAAACCTATTTTTGCAAATGAGCAACGTGCACAACAATTTGGTCAATGTAAACCATTCCAAACTCTACATTGCACAAATTACAATCGTATGGGTCATGTATATAATTTTTGCTTTATCCGTATTCGTGCACAAAATGCACCCAAATGGGTTCATAACAAGGGTTTCAAGCTTTAATGATAGGGGTCGTGTCCCTAGACTCTTAGGTTCCAAGAGTAATTGGGTATCAAAATAAGTTTATTCTTTAAGAACAAATTTTTTGGCTTTCTTTTGTTTTAGTTTTTCATGTTCTTAAAGACATTTTTAAAAAAAGTTGTATAAACAAAATTGAAAACATTTTCATTCTTGGTATTTTATTTACAAAATTATCATTCATAGTTTTTTTATGATTCTCTTTTATAGATTTTCATGTTTTTATCCTTTATGAATTGATGCACTTTTTATCAAGATGATTTTTCTATGTTAAAACATCACTTTTGGTAATATACCATGTTTTAATTATTTTAACAATGTGTTTATGTTTATGGGATCATTATAAAACACTCTTATGATAATATTTATATGTTTGAGCTTACGGATCATCTATTTATGGTTTATAATATATTATGTATGTGGTTTGATCAAATTTCACAAAGAAGATTCTCTTTATTGATCAACCATATTTTTCTTTATTCTTCGTTCTTGTGCTTTCATATGAGAGGTTTATGGTTTGAGCAACCCCCCGGGAGGTTTACCGGATTCTAAAAGCTTTATTTGGGTTGAAACTTGTTTCAAGAGCTTGCTATGCTCACCTCTCTTGCTTCTGTCAAAAATGATACAATATATGCACTTTGAATTTCTTTTAGTATCATTTGAGGCTTTTATTTTATCCGTCATGAGGTTCATGATTTCACTTTATTTGATTTCATGATCTACTTTTGTTTATACCCAAATAATATTTTATGATTGGATATTGAGACATCTTTTATATGTCTATTTGTGCTCTCAATCAATCATGTTTTATGGTGGACAATTTGAAAAAAAATTTAATCATTTAATGTTTGATTTTCTTTTAATCTTTTTTAAATCTATTAGGTTTTATGTTTTAGACTCTTGTGGCATCTTATCTTCATGATACATGCATATGTGTTCACTTGGTCTTCTTTAATGTGAGTTGTATTTAGGATATTCTATATTCATGCTTATTCACATTTGTTTTCCATGTTCATAATTGCATATTTTCTATATGGCTTTTTTATAGGGGGAGTCTTCTCCATATTTTGTTTATACTCACATATGTTTTATGATAGGGGGAGCTTTGGCTCTCTTATTTGTTTGTTTCCCCATGTTGATGTTGCCAAAGGGGAGAAACAAGTGTATTGTAAGTATATTTTAAGAGAATTATGGTTTATTGTATATCTTATATACTCTTTGTGCAGATTGTTTGTCATCATAAAAAAGGGGGAGATTGTTAGGTCACATGTTATGAGCCTACATCTTCTAATCTTGTTTTGATGATTATAAACAATTCCTAATATTATTTGTCTAGTGTTTATATTTTATTATTAGGTATTCTAGACAAACAATTCGTTGGAGGTTGGATGGATTAAGCCTACACGATCACATCAAATGAAAGTTGGCAGAATAGAGGAATGAAGCCTATGCATACTAGTCAAGATACAAGTTCAAGCTTCTTTCATGTTTACCAAGACAAGCTACAATGAAGATCTATCAAGGTTGGGTAAATTAAGTTTAGGTTTTATATAATGTGTGTTAATTCTATAAGCTCAAATATACACACACATTACATTTGTGAATTTTCATGAAAATAGATGTTTTTATGCAAAATACATTTAAATATATTTTGGACTATACAAACCATGCTAACATCTTTTATTATATCCATAAAATGATTACATAAGTTTTCAGAACTTGATTTGAGCAAAAATGGCAAAAACAACATATTTGGAGCCAAACGAGACGGAAAGGTCAACCTAAACGGAATTCCGTCTAGGTTGATCATGCAACCTAGACGGAAATTTCGTCTAGGTTGAAGGGGCATCCTAGACGGAATTTCCGTCTAGGTTGACCATGCAACCTAGACGGAATTTTCGTCTAGGTTGCCTAGGGCAACTTCAACCTTCATTAGGGCCGTCAAAACCCCGCCCCAATTCCCTCATTCCTAGCTCTCTCTTACTCTCCACTCCCCCTGAACCCCGGACTACCGACCCGCACCGCCCTTCCGGCCCCCTCCCGACCTCCCCGAAAAAAAACCCCCCCTCCATCCCCCCTTCCCCCGGGCCCCCCCTCCCCCCCGACAGCCCCCTCCCCCGTCCGACCTCCCTCCCCCACCGGCAGCCCCCTCCCCCTCGGTAGCACCCCCTCCTAACCTTGCCCCTCCACTCCCGACCCCCCCTCCCGACCCCCTTCCCGAGCCCCCCCCATCCCTCACCCCTCGCAGCCCCCTCCCCCTCGTAGCCCCCCCTCCTGACCTCCCCTTCCCCGACCCCCAATCCCTCTCCCCCTCGCAGCCCCCTCCCCTCGCTACTCCCCCCTCAACAAGCCCCCCGTCCCTCCGAGCCCTACCCTCTCCCCTCGACAGCCCGCTCCCCCTCCGATACCCCTCCCCTCCGAGCCCCCCTCACCCTTCCCCCTCTAGACAACCCGCTTCCCCCCCCTGCCGAGCCCCACTGTTGGTTGCCCCCTCTCGATCCCCTTGCAGCCCCCCTCCCGACCTACCCCCCCAACGATGGTCGCGTTGTTGAATCTGCTTAAAAGGTATGATTTTTCTACTGAGCTTTAGAAATTTTAATTTTATTATTATTTATTGTTGAATTTGGTTTAAAACCCTAATTATGATAAAAAAATAAACGAGTTCAATTCTGAAAACCCTAACTCAACTAGATGTTAATTCATTTGAACAACACTAGTAATCATTATTGCATTTTAAACACTTATAAATTCTAACACGATTAAGTTTCATTCGTGCTATAAGTAGGTGTGAATATTTAAGTTTGTGATGTGAAAATATGTGAAATAAAATTTTTTTTAAAAAATAGAGTGATATATAACACATTATAATTTTTTATAATGTGTTATAATCCAATTTAGGTGAATAAAAAAAAGTTATCCTTAGACTTCCGTCCAATAATTACATCCAATTCTTTGGACTTATAATATATGATATACGACTCAGCGTCCAATAATTACATCCAATTCTTTGGACTTATAATATATGATATACGACTCAGATTTGGGCAGGAGATGAAGTTTTCTCCCGGAAATGAGCGTTTATTTTATATTATATAAAAAATTGGTACTAAAATTCGTAATTATTAGATCTGTCCTTCTCAGACGGGTTAGGAATATAGTAGCGCATACATCTAACTTTGTATACTTTGTATATTTTTATTCTTGAAAGTTTTGGTAGCACGTATTCGTTGTTCTCCGTGTACAATAAGTGTATGTTGTTATGCGTTTCGGTCTATTGCTGATACGCATAATAACATCCACACGGTATACATGGAGAACAGCGGGTAGGTGCTGCCAAAATTTTTAAAAAATAAAAATATACAAAGTATACAAAGTTGGATGTAAGCACTACTATATTCTTAATGGATAGAAGCCTTCCTATGACAGCCGCTAGATTGATATAATTAGTTTCTACGTACATTCATATATATTTTATGTAGATAAATATTCATATTGTTAAATGATATGTGAACATATGTTTGATGTGTGTTGAATGTACAAGAGTCATGGATGTACTAGTAGTTGTGAGATTAATCATAGTTAATAATTATATATAATTTACAGATGAGGATAATTCCTGACAAATCATGGATATATATCCTACGGCTTGATAGATTTCGCGACACGCGATATAAGGAGAGATGTGATGCCTTTATGCGTTATGCTGAAATGAATCCAAGAAATTTAGGAAGTGGTGCTATGTATTGTCCTTGTTGTAGGTGTAGGAATATGAAGCTACTGAATAGGAATGATATATGGATCCACCTAATAAAATCAGGTTTTGATGAAAATTATAAATATTGGAACTATCATGGGGAAGATATAACTGAAGATGAGGATCCAAATGTGCATGTTGGTACGTCCGGTGGCCAACGGATAGATGACACAATAACGATGTTGAATGATATTTTTCCTCGACCTATAGAATATGATGTCGATGATGATATCGGAGATAAAAGTGAAGATGATATCGAAGTTGAACCTGAAGAGGTAGGAGATGTTGAAAGTGTCGAAAATTTTGATGATATGCATTCCTCCGGGGAAATAAAGCGAATAATGGAGCTACTAGAAGATAGTGAAAATGACTTATATGATGGATGTACCGAGTACTCTAAATTTTCTTTTATGCTGAAACTCCTACATATTAAGACACTTAGCGGCATGTCAGATAAATATTTTGAAATACTCCTTGATTTGCTTCAGACGGTAATTCCTGGAGGAGAGAATAGCATACCCCCAAACAACTTATCAAGCTGAGAAGATTGTCTCCGCTCTGGGTCTTGATTATAATAAGATTGATCGGTGCTTTTACGTGAAAGATCCGAATGTCATGTCTGATTGGGTGGTTTTATACAAAGAACCAAGATCTCTTGTTCTTCCTAATAACAATGAAAAAAATATTGAAGAAAGTGAAGATAATTATAGTGAACCAATTGGGGCATCTGATGACGTTTGGCAAGAATTCTCAAACACACAGAATGTGACCCTTGATTTTGGTATGAACTATATATGTTACACTGCCTTACCGATTTTCAGATTATCATATTAAAAACTATAAGGAAATTTGTATTTTTAGATGAGGAGGCTCTTCAGCCCGGGGGGTGATCAAAGACGGAGTATCACACCGGGTACCGGTGCTGATGATACACCACCATCTTCGGATGTAGTTATAAAAATTATTTTAATTTTTTTTGTAAATTATTAGTTAGCAGAAAACTCATAGTGTTCATTTGTTACAGATGTGGGTTATTCATCACCCAGCCCCTCTGATGCAGCACCAGAACCATCCTCCGATGAAGGTATTCATTATTTAACATTTGATAATGGTCACTTAAAAATTTATATTGATGATTCTCATTTCTTATGTAGGTGCTGCTTGGACCCCGACATACCCTTCGTATACATTCCACACTGACTTGCGTCCGAAGACGTGCGTCCGAAGACACAAGACTATCTCAGTTTACCCTTCCCTCCGGACTCTCATAAGTCCAAAGTTGACTCAATGAAGTTTCACACACGTGCTGTGAGAAAGTACGCGGAAATGCTTCCTATGTTGCAGATTAGGAAAAATACTGCACTCGCAGCAAAAGAAAGAGAGAAAGCGAATGGTAAATTGCATAAAGTATTTTAACTATCTCCTTGCTTATTTTACCAATTCCAGAAATTTTAATTATAAACTTTTGTTACAAAAACCAGTAAGACAAATTAATTAAGGTAGATGCCTCATGCACTGGTTGGTATTTTTACTTCTGTAAGCTAGTGTAATTTTATTATAGTACATAGTGTTATTATATTATATGTAAGCAGTAGTATAGTAGGGTATCACTGTATAAAATTTAGTTAGAATTCATGCATAATGGTCTTTTTAGATTTATATATTTTATGATATATTGTCTTGTTGTTATTATTGTAGGTGCTAAGCCAGATCGCATAGAGAGCCGACGTGGTGGAGGTAAGCCTGTATCTAAACAACCACCAAGAGGAATAAGGGCGGTAATTCGGTGGAATAGCTATAATTTGACCACTGGTCCTTGGTCGATAAGATTGAATGCATACATTGGGGTTTTCGTGCGTAGAGCGACCATTATCAACCCTTATTTTCACTTCCGAGAACTACTATGGACCGCGTACGAGGCGATATGGACTGAGCTTATGGTAACTACATATTGCTTTAGCTCTTTATTTATTAATAATTAGTAATTGATATTAAATTATCCGAACTAAATGTGTATGTAAATCTACAGGAATGCTTCTGCCTTGAGGACTTCTAGGGGGCTTAGTATTATGTGTTTAATGTTCAGGTTGAAGCAGTCCTCAAACAATGGAGGTATGAGATCAAACACTTTACTTATGACAGGTATGAGGAGGACTGGCAGAGGTTTTTAAACCTCGATGACCGAGTTGACGAGCTTCATTTCACGGCTCTCCTCATGTATTGGGACAGCGATGCCGCCAAGGTTAGTTTCATAAAAACTACTTTATAAATAAAAGATATTATTTCATTGCATATTTACTGAAATATTTTTTTTAAAGAATAAATCCATGAAGGGGTCAGAGAATAGAAGGAAGAAGCTGTATGATCACCACTTGGGCGCACACTCCTATGCCATTCTGGAGGATGTCTATTGTCATGATACGGTATATGTCATTTAAAGCTTAAAATGTTCTTAATGCTTAATATGATTATAAAATCTCATAAATGTATAATATGATAGGGAAAAGCAAAAATGCCGATACACTTGAAGGCAAAAGCGGCGTATGGTACTTTTCATGATAGTTATAGGGTTGAGGAGAAGAATCAAGAAAAGATCAAGGCAAATCTCAATTTGGTGGTAAGACTTATATATATCTTAAGTAGCATTATTAACTCTATTTTTGTTGAATATTACGAGAAAACTAGAGCACAAATAATATGATCTCTACCTTGAATTAACTATATATTTGTGATTTAGACGGGATTTGAGACTGCATCTAAGGAGGCTGCATCAATGAGGTTGTCGCAGGAGGGGGAACAAGGCGAGTCGGACCCTCATATGCTTTCTACAGAGGAGAACATCATTCTTACGCAGAACGTAATGGGACATAATAGGTATGGATGGTAAAAGATCAATTCAATTTGAATGCTACGTTCCTATTTATATTTGTTTACATTATTGATTCGAAAGCAAAATCTAAATTTATTTCTCCTTAATAATAGGAGAAGAAGATATCCTCTCGTGGGTGGGCCCCCCCCCCCCGACATAAGCATAAGATCATCCACAACATCCTCCACGCCATCTATAACAACGAGAGCAGCCCCAAGCAGTTTTCAGGCCATGCCATTTATCGCACGCATCTCCGCGTACTTGTTTGACAAGATTGATCCGGAACTGTATATTCAGGTGACTACTGAGATGACTAGAGTTGCGAGGATGGCCAACTCAATGGACGATCTCATGGGGTATGCTATGGAATATTTAGACGGTGTGATTCCCCATAACGCATACGGTGGAATCATACGGATCATAAGCTCGATTGGCGATAATTCCGGTGCTAGGCAGAGCAACGTTCAGGTACTTTATTTTTTTATATATATAAATTCATTTTTGTTTACTATGTTATTAAACACCACATAATTATTTTTCAATTGGATCTTCAGAGTGGAGATATTGGAGGGAGCAGCACCCGTTCTCGTAACCGGGATAGAGATGCTACTAACGACGACAAGAGTTGAGGTTTTTTATTTATTTTAATGCAATAAATAGTTTTATTTGTTATAACACTCTACTTTTATTCATGTTGTGTACCTTATCTTAATCATGTGTATTGTTAGTGAACATGTGGTTGGATGTATATATTGGTCCAAATTGATTGATGTATATTTTGGATTTGATGGTTGGATATGTGTATTGTGTATGATGAAATTGTTGGATATGTGCATTGGATGGTTTGATTATATTTGGTTATTAATGTAACTGTTATAAATTTTGATTATATTTGGATGATTGGATGTATTTATGTAATTCTACAGGAAATCAATAATTTTAAATAATTTTTTTTGCTGTAAAACTATCAAGCTAGACGGAATTTCCATTTAGGTTGCCCTAACCTAGACGGAATTCCATCTAGGTTGGTTTTACTACAACCTAGACGGAAAACCGTCTAGGTTGCTCCAACCTAGACAGTTTTTCGTCTAGGTTGGCAATCTAGACGGTTTTCCGTCTAGATTACCAACCTAGACGGAATTCCGTCTAGGTTGGCAATCTAGACGGTTTTCCGTCTAGTTTGCCAACCTAGACGGAAATTGCATAATCGTCTAGGTTGCTTTCCGTCTAGATTGGCAATCTAGACGGAATTCCATCTAGTTTGCTCCAATCTAGACGGAAATATTCTAGACGGAGCAAACTAGACGGATTTCCATCTAGGTAAACCAATCTAGACGGAACATAGAGCAACCTAGACGGAAATTTCCGTCTAGGTTGCTCATTTTTCTACTAGTGTCCACTTGCTCTTGTGAAATTCTCTTCACAAACAAAACTCTTAAACACTCTTTTAAACAAACTAAAACAAACTTTAAACCCTTGTTAAACTTATTTAAAACATTCTTAGTTTGTTGAAAATAGTTATGGCAAAGAGGTATATATAGGGTAGAAGAAAATAATCCCAAAAACCACTAAAAGATAAAAAATCAGCCCAGCCCAAAAACTAGACGGTACTGTAGCAACGGTAATATGGCGGTCGACCGCGGCTACTGTAGCCTACTGTAGCGGTCGACCAACACTGTTCACAACAACAAAAAATGCTCTCTGGAAAATTCACGGTTGACCGCACTATTCACTACGGTCGACCGTCACTGTAGCAAACGTGCACAGTCAGTTTCAGGTTTTGACAGATTCTGGAAATTTACGTATCTAAATTTGTAAAATCAATTAAAAATAGTAAATCAACTCCAAAAATCATAAAATTTTGAGGGAATGTTCTAAACATGTAGATGAACATGTTAGAGATGAATTTCTGAAAAATTACTTCCCAGTTGAGAGAAATAAATGTTTGAACACAGATAAACAGTTTCTAAAAAACTGCTGAAAACTCGGTTTTGTAAATTCAATTAAAAATAACAAAACAACTCCAAAATTAGTAAAACTTGGGGAAATGTTTGTATATATGAATATAAACATGTAAATAAAGAAAATTTTCAAATTGTATTTTCCAATTCTGAAAACTCATGTATTTTGTAAGTATGTCCAAAACATGAAATTTGATGTTTTGACATAAACACAACTTTGAAACATTTTCAAACGTTCTTATAGACTTAATAAAGGATATAAAATGTTGTTAATAAGCCTATAAGCTAGAAACATAATATTTTCACAAATATACATATTCTATACAATATTTTCTAAAACACAATAATAAATATGAAATATGTAATCTCATATTTATAAACATGGAAACCCAAAAACATTTATGTTATATATATATATATGTATATAATTATATATATAAAATAGAAACTAAAAACTTGTATGTATATATAAAGCTATATATACATAGAAACCAAAACTAAAAAGTGTGTGTATATGATATTGAGCTTAAAGTATTGAACACACATAATATAAATCTAAACTAAATATACCCAAGCAATCTTGATCTTCAATAAGCTTGACTTGGTAAACTCGCGGATGAAGCTAGAACTTGGATCTTCAATTTGAATTGCATAGGCTTCACTCCACAATTCTGCCAACCTCCATTGGATTTGATCGTTGAGACGCAATTCCATCCATCCTCCAACATATTGTTTGCCTAGAATAAATATAAAACACAAACACTAGACAAACAACATTAGGTATAAATTGTTCGTAAATCATCATCAAAACAAAAGGACCCAACAACATGTCGGCCAGCTGAATGTGACTTACACTTGATTATTTCTATGGCACAACAACACGTTTGAAATTATTACTTAGCAGTATGATTTTAGGCTTACTTGAACTAAGTACCCTATAGTTTCTCCTACTTTGCATTTATATACTCTCACTTTTTTAGGCGACTGTTCCCTAAAACTTTTGAGATTTTAGGCTTACTTACACTTACTTTTTTAGGCGACTATTCCCTAAATCTTTTAAAACTTGCACTTAAATACCTTAAAGTTTTCAAAATAGCATGTAAATATCCTAAAGTTTTAAAAAATCACACTTAAGTTTACATAATATGAGGATATTTAAGTACAAACTTTAAAAATTCTATGGTATTCATGTGCAAGTTTTAAAAACTATAAGGGTATACAAGTGCTGCCAAAACAAGCGAGAGTATGTAAGTGCAAAATTTTAAAAATCTTAGGGTATGCAAATGTTGCCAAAATCAAATATGCATATATAAGTGCAACGTAGGAAAACCTTATGTTATATAAGTGCAATTAGCCTATTATTTTATATAGAGAGCTCTCAAGATTAGTTGTAATAATTATTATTATTTTTCCCTATCAGAGTACACACATCACTCGTGGGGCCCACATTAAACCAAATGAGACCCCTTCTATTCGATTTTAGTTATTCCTAGTGGGGCGGATATGTGATTAGAACCAGCTCTTTGGGTCTGTTTTCACTTGGTTGTTACTGTAGCTATCAGGATACTGTAGCTTTTACATTTTTATTTATGTTTATTGTGCAAAGAGAAGGTTAATTTGACGTTTAAAAAACCTAGCTGTCAGCCTCAATGCAATTCCCTTCATCTCGTTCTGTTTTGACTTGGTGTTCCTGTAGTTATCAGGTCTAGCTGGACGATTAATTTCCGTAATACTATAGCTATCACGTGGTTTTCCAAAAAAAAAGATCCAAGTAAACCCTTCATCGCTGAAGTGAATAGATGAAGTTCCCAAGCGGTGATGGAGCACTGACCCCACATTTTTTGACTCGTTTTTTTGAAGTGAAAATCTTTTTTGTTTTTCCCTGTTTGATTCTCCTTTTCTTTTTCATCTAATCTTTCTTGCTAACCGAACAAGTAAAACATGTTTCTTTCTAAATTTTCTTTTCTTTTCCTTCATTTTCATTCAAACCAAACACATCCTAAGTCTAATAAGCATGAGCTTGTTCTAAAACCTGCAAGAAAACATTCTCATAAAACCCAAAAGATTTTGAAAAATCAAGTGCATCAAAAAAATAATTGCCGTTTTCAAAAACGAATCTGCGACAATAGATCAACCTTCACTCAAGAAAATGTACAAATAAAATAGTAACTCAGATTTCAAAGCACTTTTCATAGAAGTTCTTCTAGTGATGAAACGATACAAAGAAAATCAAACAAGGAAAAGAGAAAACAGCGGTCGTTACAAAATAATTTGAAATCTGTCCAACTACAGAAAAGGTCCAGATAATACAAGCTAATAATGCATCATTAGCAAAACTGCACAAAGTTTTATTTAAATCCATGTGGCAATAAAACCAATCCGAATTTTAATTAGGAAGCCAACAAGTTTTAAATTTAATGATTCAAGACTTAAGATCCTTTTAAATAGTTTTGTCCAATTCACAACATTGAGTTAATAAGGTTCTTCAAATGAAATATGGAAAAATAGACGGTCTTTTGGGCATCATCTCTTTAAAATATGTAGACATGCTTTCCAGGCTTATCACGCAAGATGACTCTTTAAGAATGCAATTCCCTGTGTGTTTCGATACCAATTCACTTGTTAGGCTTATATATCATTTTATGTCAGGCTTGGTGTTTGCCGGAGGTTAGGGACTCCACATTCATATATTCAGAAATGGAAAAGAAATGGAGCCAAATTAATTTCTCAATAACCTGGTGAAGCTGAATCTGAGCTTATAACTTGAAGTAAAGATCTCTACGGTTTTCAATATAGCATCTGCTATTTTAGTAAAGCAAGAAATATGGCAAAAGCATTATATTATATTGAAAATAAATAAATACAGTAAGATCCAGCCGGCTAATAACATTTTTTTGAGCAGAAAAACAAGGGAATGTCCCCATTCATTTCACTAATGTGCATAAAGGATGGATACGAGGTGGTGTCCTACAAAAGTATAGATAGAAGCATGACTTTCTCCCTAATTGGTACGTAAGACCTTCTCTATAAAATATTAGTGACGATGACGAGAGGACCCTAGCTGTCATTCACCAGAACAGTGATAAGCTTATGGATCAAAGTCGGTCACACGACCAAAGGAGGAGGGAAAAATGAAAGTTTTCACCCTAAAAGACATAAAAACAGAGTATACATGTGCAAATCTGCGTCATGCAGCTCCAAAAGGTAGTTATAACTAATTACAAAAACAGAAAATTTGGCTTGATAAGTTATATTTGACCTCTCATTTCCTCTTCTTCTGCTTGTAACCGTCTCATATCCTCTTCTTCTTCTTCTTGTACCGTCTGAGTCTCGTTCCTTCTCTATTGGCTCTCATGACTAGAATTGATGGAAGTTCTTGCCCTTCCATTCCTAGCTTGAGAGTCCTTCCCACTTTTCCTGATGATGAGCCTGTCCATTTATTAAGGAAGTGAACTGAAGAGTTAATAACACTTTCTACAGTAGGTGAAACATATTGAAAGATCCTGTTATTCCGTGCATGCTTGCCAAATAATTTTCTGTTTAGGAGATTTAAGGAACTCTCATTTGGAGTGAATGAGATCATGTAAGTTAGTTGGTCATCTATTATGGCCAAAGTGAGCCTTGAAGAAGTTCCAAACATTAGCAGTGAACTGACAAGTAACTAAATGGTGATTAGAATCTTCTAATTCATTGAGGTAGAGAGAACACGTTTGATCACCCTGCCACCCTTTTCTACCTAAGTGAACCTTGACGTTTAGTTTATTGAGAGGTAGTAGCCAGAATAATAATTTTTGACCTTGAGATGGAATATGGATTTCTAGATTTGCATTGAGATGGGGGAGGACACACCTCTACTAGTAGTGAGATTATAGAGAGAGTTAACAAAAAACTCACCTGTGTTAGATAGTGTCCATGTGGGAGCGTCAGAGGTCCTATAGTGCCCATGGATTGGTCTTCTAAGAGTAGGGTGTCATACTTAGGAACCATTACGGAAGGAGCCTTGGTTAAGAACAATAACATTATGAATCAATGCCAAAGAGAAAGCATGGGGGAAGAGTGTTCAGGGTATTGTCTCCAGCCCATTTGTCCTCCCAAAACCTGATTAGAGAACCATTACCCAACTTCCATCTTATATAGTTGATTATGGTTCTCTAATCAGAGTGATATTTTTCTAGAAGATAAAACTGTCTGGATTGTAAAAGGAGGTTTGAATAGTGCTAGATCTGCGCTTATACAAAGATGATGGGGTAGAGCAAACAAAAAAAAAATCTCCTAAGGACATGCCATAATAGCCATTTAAATAAGAGAGTTTTATTTAGGCATTTAAGATCAGTAACACCGAGTCCGCCCTCTTTTTTGGGCATGCATACCAATTTCCAACTTTTTTGGCATGCACACCACTTTCCAATTAATCAACCCCCCCCCCCCCACCCCCCCACACCAAAAAAAAAAGAAATCTAACTCTATCAACTTCCTTAAGGGGGTGTTAGTCAATTGGGACATTTTCATACAAAATGGGATAATTATTTTAGTTGAATAATTTTTGCTAGTGGGATATTTTAGTGGGATAAATAGGAACAATTTTGTGAAACGGGATATTTTGATAAAATAACGTGGGATAAATTTTTATAATCATAAAATATATATTTATGCATTTTGAATATATAAATACTATTTATGTGCTTTAAACTTACTATTATTAATTGATAATTGCTTACAAGAATGTTCATTACTATTAATTAAATAACTTTTAGTTAGACTATAAGATATTGACAATTATTATTATAATAACGGTCTAATGATGGTGATGACCATAGTAGGAAAGAAGTAAAGAAAAAAATAAATATAAAAATAAAAAATAACAAAATAAATATGAGTTCTAGTTTTTTACCACCTAGTTTCAAGCTAAAACTTGGAATAATTTGAGAGACTAGAACTCTCTTTTTGTATAGAAAATAAAAAAGTGGGATAATTTTGTACCATTATCCCAATTCTAGTTTTGTTAAAGTTCTACTTGACTAACACTGTACAATTTTATTCTAGTTTTAGTTCTATGTGACTAACACCTTAAAAATTTATCCCACAGATTATCCCAGTTCTAATTTTAAGTTCTAGGTGACTAACCCCCCCTAAGTAACGAGCCAATCAAGTAGCATGACATGTTAATACAGAGGCAAAGAGGAGAGCACAACATTAATCAAAGTGAGACGACCACCAATAGAGAGATTTTTTCCCCTTTCATTGAGATAATTTTATTTTTATCTTCTCTATTTGAGGTTGCCAATCAAATATATTAAGTTTCCCACATTTCAAATGTAAGCTTAGATAAGTTAAGAGGTAAGGATTCATGTTTACACTTGAGAGCGGAAGCCAACCTGATGCCTCTGTCTCTAATTCTACCAAAAATAAATCAAAGACGTTTTAGCATAGTTGATGCTCAAACCACTGATATAATTAAAAATGTAGAAGATAGCCTTGAGGACAGCTATCTCTTAAGGATTAGCATTGGCTAATAACATTGCTACACATAATAGAACAAGCAGAAGTACTATCATTATCCTATACAAGAAATTTAACTTTATCAAAACAGCAGACAAACGGAAAACAAAGATAAATAAGAAAGCCAGTGATGCAGAAGTTTATGGTCATAAGAAAGTTTTAGAAACAAGAGAGATTCATAACAAAAAGACCTCTTCCATTTAAGTCAAAAAGAAAACATGACAAAAAAATCAAACAAAAGACCGCAAGTTCATTTGCAAAATAGTGATCCATCACAACCAACAATTTTCTTTGCTATGATTACTGGTCTCTCTAGTAACGGCTGATCTCCCAGACTCTGATTGATCCATCAGTGTAACCAGTGAAGAGCGTGCTTCCATCAGAACTCCAGCTCAGGCTGGTGCAGTACAGTATCTTCTGCAAAAGATACCAGGTAAAATCAGAAATGAATAAATGAGTTGACACAGCTTTGACATCCCACCATCAATGGACATCAGTCTGTTTAATTAAGTGATAGTTTCTATAAATAGAATGCATGTTAAATTGTTGAACATCCTAAGCACTTTGCAAAACTTGGATGTACCATTTAGAGATACAGGTATGGCACAGAATCATGACATGCCACTCGATTTAATCTTTAGAATGCTTCAAGCATTTTGTTTATAGACCAAGGAAAACATAGAAAATTAATGAATGAGTTAAACATCTACTTTACGTCCAACCGTCAAATGATATCAGTAAGAATAAAAGGTCTAAATTAAGATGCCCCAGTGGTAAAAGGAGTCTAATTAAAATACCAATCTAACAATGCCAGTGACTGATCTTAATCTGAGTGATGATTTTCCAGAAATCAAAGCATACTAACTTGTCGAAATATCTTTTCATAGTGCTTCCACATGCCATTTAGTAATACAGGTAAGAAACAAAAATAACGTACTACTTGATTTATCATTAGAAGTGCTTCAGATATTTTGTTCGCAAAACATATAAATGAATAAAAAGTGTACAATGCAAAAAAGAAAAGACTGAATAATAGTCAACACCTTGCATTTTGAAAGACTAGCAAGCAATAGTAGAACACAAGAAGCATCATTAATAAGACTGATTAACTATGAATGCTAAAGAAGAAATCACATGGTATGCCATTAGAACTACATAACATTACTGAAAGGCATTAAAACCACACTATCATCGAAATAAACAGAACAAAATGAAAAAAATTAAATATTAAAGAGCAAATAACGTAACAAAAAAGAAAATTTGGCCACTACTAAAGAGCAAATACCTCTTTTTTAGCGGAAGGAGCGGGCTGAGCATCGGTGGGCTTCAGATCCTGAACAATAGACTTACTCTCAAGATCCCATATCTTCACACTGTCCTGGGTAGCAGCACAGAGCCAGTACCTATTCGGGCTGAAGCACAATGCATGAATGATGGCCCCAGCATCAAGTGAGTATAACCTCTTGCCCTCCGCCAAATCCCACAGCAGTGTGATACCATCTCTCCCTCCGCTTGCACAGAGTGAGCCATCAGGACTCACTGCCACAGTGTTAACATATCCTCCATGTCCACTAAGAGTGCATCTGATTTTACAGTTGGTAAGGTTCCAAACCTTAACCATACGATCCCAAGATCCAGACACAATTGTAGGCTGAAGAATATTTGGGCTGAAGCGGACACAGCTAACCCAGTTGGAGTGACCATCAGCATCTTGGATAGTGTACTTGCACTCACCTGGATGGTTAAGTATGGAGCTATAAGAAAAATACAATGGGCAACTCAGCCAAGATTTTAAAATTTCACTGAAGTTGGCATTTTTGAAGTAAAACTTTAGGCATCATGTTGGAGAGAGAAGTCACATTATTACAGATATCATATAACCATGAACATGATAAATTGGTTTATGAAAAGTTCAACTAGATTCGAGAACTGATATACACAAAAATACTCCAATAGAAGTCAGCTAACATCTTAATCAATATAAGATGTTAACATTGCTCTGTACTGATAAGAGTATTTTTAAATAAAATTAAATAATGCCTCATTCCAGTTGGATTTGCATGAATATGCACATTTCTACAAATTCAAAAAAATGAAATGTGCTCTTGAGATATGTCTGCCTCCAAATATATTCAGAAAATTCGCATATAATTATAATCATACAACGTTTATTAAACCTAAATCGGCATCAAATGTCATCATGCAAGCTGGTAACTAGAACAAGAACCAGCTAAAACAAATAAACAATAATTATAAAATTACCACATTGGGATTCATTTGACAAAAGTATCAAAACTCTAAAACTAACAACTTAAAATGCTCAAGCATTGAACATAGGGTGGCATAAATAGTATAAAACTACTTCCCAAATTTTTACCCAACAAACACTTCGAGACTGAACATACCCAATATCATAACTTTCATACAAATCTCCTATAACCTGAGTTCACTTAATCTATAACAAGATTCGTGATTAATTTAGAGCCTTTGGATAATCACATATTGAAGGCAGCATCAATCATATAGTCCCCTAAGCATCTTTAGAACAGCCGTTTTCATCTTTATTTACTAATTTTGGAACCACAATAGTGCTCTCTAAGAATAAAAGATTTCAATTGGCAAACCAAAATCACATCAACAATTTATCACTTGTGACCTAAAACTTGTACTAAAAATGTGAGATTCGAACAGAAACATATTCTTTTCCACTATTACATGCACCCAAATGAATTAATAATCAATTATTTTCAAATAACCCCAAATATTTGCAATTTTTTAGCGTCCATCATTTTGCAGTTGGGAGAAATTGTATAAAGAAAGACCAGAAGTTACTTAGGATTATGACTAATACATGTACCCGATATGAATTGATAATCAATAAAACCAAAGAATACCTAGAGTGTTCCACAACTTGATGGTTCGATCCCTAGAAGCCGACACAATCTGTCGATTATCAACCGAAAACGCAACTGAGAGCACATCCTTAGTATGTCCAACAAACCTCCTAGTAGTAGCCCCAGTGTTCAAATCCCAAAGCCTAAGCTCACCATCCCAGGATCCCGAGAGCGCAAACTGACCGTCAGAGGACAGGACAACATCCTGAACAAAGTGAGAGTGGCCAGTGAGGCGACGGCGGGGGACGCCGTAGATGGCGGTGGCGGGATCTACAGAGCCGGCGGCGGCGTCCTTGGTGCGTCCTTGGTGAGGGTCCAGACGAGCACGGACTTGTCACGCGAGGACGTGACGATCATGTCAGTGTTGTCGATTGGGGTAGCGATGGCCGTCACCATGTCGGTGTGGCCCTTCATTACTCCCTTGAGGTTTAGAGTTTCGGCCATGGCTGAAGATGATGAGATCTAGGGTTTGAAGAAGGGAGGGACAGAGGATTTGGGTGCTAGGGTTTTGATAGTTGAGGGAGGCGAAATGTGGCGATGGGGCCTTTATAGGGGTTTGGGAGGTTAGGGTTTTTGCAGTTGGTAAGATCAAGGCCGTTGGTTCTTATTAGAGCATTTCCAACAACCTCCTAGTTGGGTGAGTTGGGAGTCCTTGTTGGAGGGTTTTGTTGGATAGTTTTCAAGACATATTAAAAATTATGACCCACTATTTTCAATGTCACGTTATATGAGAAACCTCCTAACTAATGTTGATCTCCAACAAGTTCCTACTTAGGAGCTCCAACAATATCAAAGAAACCCCTCTTCTATTTTATTTTTGTTACCCATTACTTTCAATTATATTTAAACCTTTTTTATTTAATTTCTAATTGTTGGACACAGCCTTCGAGAAAGCGCACACTTTCAATGACAACTAATATAATCCTATCAAATGGGCACGGTCGTCGAGGTAACCCGCGGTCTTCGAGGTTGACTATATTTCCACTGACAACCGACAGATTCATATCCATTGGACATAGTTTTCGATGGAGCATGCACTTTCACTGATAACTGACGGATTCCTATCCGTTGGGCACGAAGTTCGAAGTATCGCGCACTTTGACCGTCAACCGACTGATTCCTATAAAATTCGACGCCTTCTCACCTCAACCCATCATCTCCCACAACAAAATATCCAGCTCATCTAGCTCAAGTGATGATGAAATGATAAAGATGTTCTTTCTTATGGGAGCTTCTCTTGTCGAGGAAGAAGAACAAGAGAAAGTTGGAACTTCACGTCAACACAAAAGACGTATCGTGCTCCATCAAAACCGACTGCAAGGCCACAATCGGTTGTTCCAAGATTATTTTACAGACACACCAACCTATCATCTTCATTATTTTCGTTGAAGATTCAGAATGACGCGTTCGTTATTCCTTCGAATCCACAACGCAGTCGTTGAACATGACAAGTACTTCGTCCAAAAGAGGAATGTTGTTGGACAGTTGGGACTATCTAGCCTTCAAAAGATTACTGAAGCTATGCGGATGCTCGCATATGGAGCATCTGCTGACTCCGTTCACGACTACGTTCGGATCGATGAAAGTACGTCAATTGAGAACCTGAAGAGGTTCGTTCGATCGATTATCGACATCTTTGGGGAGGAATACCTTCATTCACCGTCCAATGAAGACGTTGCGTGCCTGCTTGAGGAAGGTTTACAACGAGGTTTTCCTGGTATGCTTGGGAGCATCGCCTGCATGCACTAGACATGGAAGAGCTATCCAACCGTCTGGCATGGTATGTATACTGGGCATTTTCATGAACCTATAATTATTTTAGAGGCAGTAGCTAGCAAAGATCTTTGGATATAGCATACCTTCTTTGGACTATCGGGGTCTCACAATGACATCAATGTTCTATATCGTTCATCGGTTTTCGCACAGCTTGCGGAGGGAAGAGCTTCACCATGCAACTATACTGTCAATGGCCATGAGTACAATATGGGATACTGCCGACGAGATTTACCCAGAGTGGCCCACATTAGTGAAGACTATTCCACCTTAAGGAAAAAAGAATAAGTACTTTGCTCAACAACAAGAGAGGCTAAGAAAAGATGTCGAGCGAGCTTTTTGCGTGTTACAAGCTCGATTTGCGATTATTCGTGGACCAGCACATTTCTGACAATATAGTATGCTGAAAGACATCATGACAGCTTGCATCATAATGCATAACATGATCATTAAAGATGAACGAGATTGTCAATTTGATAACAACTTCAATTTTGTTGATTCGATACCAGTCGTGGAACCTTCTCATGTGTCGATAACTGAGTTCATCCAAAATGATCATGGGATCAGGAACACGCAAACACACGAATCACTAAAGAATGATTTGATCGAGCATCTGTGGGAGCTCAAGGGATCAATAGCTGAGGATAAAGTTTCTTTATGTCTAATGTAATTTTAGCGAACTTGTTCGAGTTGTTGTACTACGCCAATTTCATTTTCAATTAAGTAGTTGTATTCATTCAATGCCAAAATTTTCAACTGCTAGTACAATCATAAATCTAATACAAGATAATATATGATAATTAGGAAGAACCCTTAGACGTCCAACTCTCCAATATCTTTACCTGACGCATTTTAAAGTATTATCGTTGAACTGAATTGAGTGTTGAGATATCCATCTTCATGATATTGTCATCTTGTTTCTTCTGTTTTAGCTCCGTTTTTTGATTGGTGGTTTGCTTCATCCACGCGAAAGCCTCTCCAATGATGGACTTAGCGGACCCAGAGCTTTCCACATTTTGTTTCCTCTTAAGCTTTGTTGCTTTCCTCCCTTCAGGCCTTGATATTACATCATCCGAGTCAGTGTTCAACTCGATGGGGGTTGCTGGAGAGGAATTGTTTGGTGAGGAATTAGAGTTTGTTGTTCTTCTCAGCTGTGATCGAATTTTATTATAAGTTTTAATCTGTTGGATCCACTTTTGATGATGACGCAACTCAATCCAGCAATGGTCAAACACGAATGACTTACCATAAAGAGTTTGATATAATTCTTTTACTTCTGCAGTCTACACAGGAGTTAAATTTTCAATAATTAAACATATGATGTTATGGTGTTTACATAAAAGCATGTAAGTTAAATATTTACCTGGTCAATAATTCTCATACCAGATCTTTGTCTTCCTTCAATTTGAGCAACACACCCGCATAACTTGTTGACCAACATATGAATTGTTGACCAACGATGCATCATTTGGTTTGGTGTGTGGCTCGTTGGATCAGGGGCGTATTTGATAAAGTAGTCATTAGCTCTTTGCCAAAACTTATCTTTGTGTTGCCCCGTACCTTGGATGGCGTCATGGATCGTGTTCAGCCAAGCAGACACTAGAAGTTTATCCTCGTGGACAGTCCAATTTTTAGACCGCGTGTAAGCCTTTTTTCTTCTTTGTGGTCGGTGTTTCTTGGGATGACACTTGTTGTGTTATCGATTGCGAGAATTCATGGATGGGGTGACTTTCTTCTACGACGTCTGTGTAGAACGACAGGTATAAGGCCGATCTTTCACCGATGAGGAGTTGCGAGTAGAAGTTTTGGGAGGGATCCATGAGATTTGTAATTTGATAGGAAAATAAAGAGTTTTTGTGATAAGAGAGTTGTGTGGAATGATTTGTGTAGTGAATTGAGAATTTATAGAAAATTTTTTACTGTTCATTTTTATTTTTTTAATCTCAACGGCTATTTCTTAATGGCTATTTCCAAACTTTTTTTGGCTAAAAGAACAACATAGTGTAGTTGCTGGATGGATAGGGTTTTTGTGTACCAAATTTTTTTTTATTCCCTAGGAGCTCCCAAGCGCTCCACAAATTTGTGGAGCATTTGGGAGCTCCACTGGGCCCCATTTCCTACCCGTTGGCCACATCAGCCTAAGGAGGTCGCCTATGAGCTTGTTGAAGCACCTCCAATAAGCTCCCACCGCCACCTCAGCCTTAGGATGTGGGGGTGGTAGCTTGTTGGAGTTGCCCTTATGGGGCCTGGTTTATTTGCACTTCAGTACCTAGAACGTTTGGATATTTCATGGTTAAATTATAGATAACCTCCTCAACATTGAAACTCTTTTTAGTTGGGTTATGATAACCCCCTCAACATTCAAAATTTAAAAAAAAACCCTCAACCATGGGGTGCATCACCAAACCCTCCAATCTTTCACATTTTAATCACCAAAGTGCCAATGTTATTTCAAAAATAAAATTATAGAAATCCTAGAAATTAATCTATTTCAGTTACAAAGAAAACCCTAACAGGAAGAAAAAACTCTCTAACAACCTCGTTCCAACCAATTTACAATTAACCCCCCCCCCCCTCCTCGCCCTCATCTTGCAAAAATTCAAGGTAAATTTTTTATGATTGAGAGATATCTTAGTCTATTTTTGATCACCTACTTGTAATGAGACAAGTTAGATTTAATGGTGTATGCCAGTGGATTAAGTGAGAAAAGTTCAGGGAGATTTCTCAAATTTTCAAAATAGAGGGGAGTTATGTATAACATGCTCAAACTCGGGGGGGGGGGGGGGTGGGGGTATTCTCATCGTAGTTGATGGGTTTTTTTTTGACACCCCATGGTTGAGGGGGATTAAGTGAGAAAAGTTAGGAGATTTTCTCAAAATGTCAAAATTGAACGTGGCTATCTAAAATATGCTACTTGAAGGGGTTTTCCGAAATTAAAATGGCTTCAACCCAGTCTACTATATAAAGCTTTCTGATAATAGTGAATTCTTTCTTTCACTAAGAAGTTCCACTACATTAAACATTTCAACTTATGATTTGATTGGAGGTTGTTGAAAAAACTGAAAATAAGGTGGTACGTGTTTAAGTGTGACATTGTTTCGAAAACCTCTAATTAAACACATCCTTATATTAAATTCCCTAGCAACTAACAAAAAAATTCCTTGTACTTCAGAAGAAAAGACACGTTTTGATGTGAAAATTAACAGGGTAAAGGAGGCTTTGTGTGTCTGCGTCTATCCAATGCTCACTACCGCCGGTCATCGAGAGTGTTGAGGACACTTCAGGTTTAGTTTAGTCAACTTAATATATGCAATGTAAAATTAGAATCTTGGGTGAACGTTTGAAATCTCAAACGTGCATCAAATGATCGTCTGTTAGTAGGGGTGCCAAACCGTATCCGTATCCGAGGAAATACCCGTAACCGTATCCGTTAGGATACGAATATGGTTACTCAAATCTATAACTGATAGGATATGGTTACGGATATGGTTTTGTAGTGAAATATCTGTATCCGTATCCGAAAATATCCGAATACATATTGGTCATACTCTTACGATAGTTTTGAGTCTTAGATTATGGATTTGTGATTAATTTTGATGATCAAGATGTCTAATCTTAGCTTTTCAATCATAATGAACATATTAACGAACTCTTTTGTATCACATGACTATATTTTTCTGAATACTATCTAGTTTTCTAATATTCTTTTTGTATCCGCATGCATATCCGTTTATATATCCGTAACCATATCCGATTTTGGCGGATATGGATATAAATTTTTCTTACCGACGTAAATCTGTATCCATATCCGTATCCGAGATGGGTAAGCGGATATGGATATGGTAAGTGTCATATCCGAGCCGTATACGCTTCGTTAACACCCCTATCTGTTAGTAATCGTTATTATACTATTCCTATATGATCGTCTCAAATGAAACGTCTAAAGAGTGCTAGGCTGTTCCATGCTCATCTACTAGTTAATAACATATGTATTATAGATTCTACTCATGAAAGAAGCTTGAGTGATGAACAAGTGAAGTATTAAAAACTAGATCTGAGGAGTGTTGATTATTGTAATGAGATAAATGTAGGCATCGAAAATTGTCTATAGGTCTCCACGAACAGCTCGGTGTTAAGGAACGACGATGAACGTCACTATCCGGTTCACAGGAGTTCGATTGATGTCGATGAACGATTAAAGTGAATCGACGAACTACGTGAACTAACGAAGGTACGGGTTAATCAGGAGCCCCGCGATGTTTACAAAAAGAACAATACCCTTCGTGTCTTATTGATTCAACAGATGATCTAACCATCGGGGTTGATAGAACTCCTCGTCAGCTTTCCAACGCACTTCGAATCACTCAAATCCGAGTTCGGTTATCTCGCTTCGCCGAGATAAGAGCTACGATTTCTCGATCCCTTCGCGGATAGACGAAGCTCTGTCCAGTTTTTCAGCAATCAGATCTGATCGACGGTGGTCCACGGATAAACCCCGGCACAGACAAAGATCCCATGCAAGCAGAAGACCGATAAACGATCTCTGCGTTTGTTTGATAAAGTTGTAAACTTTTTTTGTTTTCATTGTGTAAAAGTCTTATAAAAAGACTGATTTTTGTATTCGTTGTAAACGTCTGAAGTTTGTAATGAATCTCGCAATGAAACAAGCAACTTTCTCCGCGAGATAAGAGCTACAGTTTCTCGATCCCTTCGCGGATAGACGAAGCTCTGCCCAATTTTTTCAGCAATCAGATCTGATCGACGGTGGTCCACGGATAAACCCCGGCACATGCAAAGATCCCACGCAAGCAGAAGACCGATAAACGATCTCTGCGTTTGTTTGATAAAGTTGTAAACTTTTTTTGTTTTCATTGTGTAAAAGTCTTATAAAAAGACTGATTTTTGTATTCGTTGTAAACGTCTGAAGTTTGTAATAAATCTCGCAATGAAACAAACAACTTTCTTCGCAAACAAACTGGCGACCAAAGTGGGAGCCAACAGCTTCGCTGCCGAAGCTGTCATGCCGCAGCCGACGATCAAGATCCTGGTGCTCGAAGAGGTCGAATACGAATTCGACCAGCAAAAATTTGAGGAGTACGTATCCTCCTCTTCCTCCTCCAGATCTGCCTCTCCTTGCAGGTGCAGGAAGGCCTCCTCCTCCAGGAAGATCCGCTGGTCTTCAGATCTGAAGACCCAAGAAGACGATCTCTCCGCCGTCGCTGTTGTAGTTACACTTCGCAACGATCCGCCGGCTTCCAAAGAAACCAGATCCAACGTTCGTGACAACTCCTCGAAAGTCAAGGAGTTGCCCGTTGAATGTGCACCAGTGTTGACGAAGAGGGCTCGTCAAAGGCGCCGTCAACATCTCGCGCGTCAATTTGCCAAGGCTTTGGAGCCTGTTGACGGGATCTGCTATGATGCGGATCTGAAATGCAGAAAACGCAAATTATTCCAGCAACAAGCTTTGGGAACCTCCTCCCAATCACCTACTAACGAATGGGTTCGTGTCAAACGAACCCGTTCAACTCTTGAGGAGCGTATCCACAAGCGCCGCGCACTGTTAGCGCAGACGATGATCCTTGTACGGAATGCACAGGAGTTACAGAAAGGAAAGGTGGTCAAAAAGCCACCAAGATCTAAGCAAGGTTGGATGCCAAAGGCCAAATTAGCGCCTAAGGCAAAAGCATCCGAGGCTGCTCTCAGGCCTTTGTTAACTCCAGATCCCGTTCCTATTGCTCTCGCACCTCTGGCGAAGCCCTATGACAGAAGCCCTATGACAGCGTGGATCTCCTCAAATCTAGAGTCCCATTGAAGGATTGCATCGGTGCTCTACCCGAGGATCGAGGCAAAGCACCTATTAAAGAATGCTTGGGACCATTGAAGGAACCCCGAGCAAACATTCGGACTGGGGGTCGTACGCAACCTCCTAACAAATTGATTCGAACAACGGCCCGCTTGGTGGTGCGTGTAGAAAACCAGGAGCCCGTTAAGGTTTCACCCTCACAAGGGTGTGATTCCAAACGTGTGACTCCTGTAGACGCCAACAAGGCGATGTTTACGGGAAGCGGACTCTCACTGTCCGTGTATCAAAATTATCAGGGCAGTATTATTAGCGTGTAGCTGTCCCAAGACCGCTCCATAGAGGGTCTCGATATTCGAGAGGATCTCTGATGGAACGACGAAGCCCAAATCAAGGCGTTTCCACCAAAGAGGATCGATTGCTCGAGATGATGAATTCCCAGAAGTTACCATCAACATGGTCAATAAGGAAAAATCTTCGATTGTTTCAAGTGGTTCCAACCCTAATTTCTCTCCAGGAAGAAGAGTCGGTTCGGGAATAACCCAACAAATATCTCAGCTTCAGCTAGAAACCGTTGGACATAATGATTACCAGGGTGTCCATGAAGGAATACATTCCGATGACGAACTCTCAGATTCTTATTCCGCAATCGCCTCTGACGATACAACGTCTAGCATAGGACAAGCTCGGGAAGTGTTCATGGTCAACACCGAGCAAATAGCCAAAATCATTGAGGATGCTCTAGCCAAGCAAAAGGAAGCATTCAAAATCGAAATGGAAATGGCTATGCAGGAGATGAGACAAGTGCACGACCAACACATCCGAGCTTTATCGAATCAGCTAGGTGAATCCAGCCATCGCAACACTGCTAACCAAGCAGGTAGCGATTCAGATGTGGATGAACACAACGCTGGGGGTGGTCCCACTAAGGACAATAATACTGGGGTTGGTCCCACCAAAGATGACAATGCTGGGGGTGGCCCCGTTATTCCTTTCAGGAATTGTCCAAAACAGGATATAGATGAGGACAAAAAGATGAAGGATCTCGAGAGCAAAATTGATGCCCTGATGTCTGCTCAAGAGGTAAAGAAGACCGGCATTCCGTGCCCTTACCCAAGAGAATGGGAATCGATTCCGTATCCGGGAAAGTTCAACCTGATCAACTTCACACTGTTCGACGGGAAGGGTTCCCCCACTCAGCACCTGATCTATTTCAAGTCCCATTTGGGAGTGATCTCTGGCAACGAGCCTCTGATGGTCCGGTCATTTGTTGGCACCCTTCGCGGGCCCGCATTCGATTGGTACCGCCGCCTCAAGCCCTGAAGCATCAACAGCTGGGAGGACCTGGAAAGCATGTTCCTCGCTCATTTCTTCGATGATGACGCTGAAGTGTCGATCAGGACACTCTTCGATGAGAAACAAAAAGACGGAGAGTCGGTGGATACCTTCATCAAACGCTTTCGCAATCAGGCAATGAACTGCAAGGATCCCATCACGGAGGAATTCGTCTTGCAAACCTGTCATAACAACTTATCCATTAACATCTTGGACGTTATGAGAGTAGAGCCACTCAATACCTGGAGAGAGTTGAAGGCGCGCGGAGAGCAGGCCGAACGATTCTTTAGGAGGAGGAAGGTTGAAAGATGCCAACCGATGACTAATCCTCTGAATTCGAGTCTCGTGTCCCATGATGAAGGGAAGGCACCTACAACAGTTGTTGACGTTAATCAAACGTCACAACAACAGCTCCGAAGACAGCAGAATAGTTTGGATCCGAGGTTCCAAAAAGAGTACTCATTCAAGGACGAAGACGTTCCAGCCATCTTCGAGACCCTTCTTGAAAACAACAAGATCAAGCTGCCGCCCATCACAAATCAGGAGGAAGCTGACAATACTGCAGATCCGAAGTACTGTGCGTACCACAGGAGGATCCTTCATCCCACCAAGGCTTGCTTTACTTTAAAGAATAGCATCCAAACCTTGGTTGAAGCCGGCGTCATAACGCTGGGATAAGCCAAATGAGAACGGCACCACTCCAAAGAGTACACGAGTATAAACTGCTTCTCAACACTCTGAAGAGTATACGAGTATAAACTGCTTCTCAATACTCCGAAGAGTATACGAGTATAAACTGCTTCTCAACACTTCGAAGAGTATACGAGTATAAACTGCTTCTCAATACTCCGAAGAGTATACGAGTATAAACTGCCTCTCAATCCTCCAATCGGTATATGAGGTTGAACTGCTCCCTGATACTCCAATAGGTATATGAGTCTAAACTGTTTCCTACTGTTAATGGGAAGTTCCTGGAGAATGTTACACTAATATTCTTAAGGATAACCCGGTCATGTAACGGAGTACAAAGTCAGACCCAGTTCTAAGAATGAAGCTGGGGATGGATGATTCATGTAATGGGAAGTTCCCAGAAGAATGCTATATGTAATTTTCTTAGGGATAACCCAATAATTACGAGCAAAATGATAAACACTAAACCCCCATTGTGATTTATACTCCCACTCTCACTGTCTACCTGGTCAAACCTTCTTATAGTTAGGGTCACAACCAAAGTCCCCTCTCGATTCCTTCCATGAACGAGAGGTCCACTTTCAAAAAATTGAGCAATCTAATCTATAAAAGTTAGGATTGTTCCCAATCTCACTTAGTCAAACCTACAGATAGTTGAGACTAAGACCGAGTCATTCTTTTTTGATAAACGAAAGACTTCCATCTTTTCCTTTTTTAGCCAAACCTATAAAAGTTAGGGTCGAAATCGGAATTTCCCCTCAATAAATGAGGGACTCTTTTTGGATCGAATGACCAATCCTATAAAAGTTAGGGTCGTTTGAATCTTTCCGATTCTCGGAGTGGAGATCCCACTCCTAGTTTCATCTTTCCGGATTCTGGGGGTGGAGATCCCACTTCGAGTTTCCTTTCCAACTGAAGATAGAATATAAAATTCTTCCTCTTCGGTGCTGGGAGATAGAATACAAAATTCTTCCTCTTCCATTTTCTAGTCCGTCTTTACCCTGAGAAAAGACACAATTCCCAACTTCCAATCCGTGCACTTTGTGCACGGGGAATTTTATCTCAACTCCTAAATAGAGATAAGCCTACGCCTAACACGCGTTGCCGGTTTAGTCTTTCACCGATTGAAAAAGACACCAGAATCCAGTCTGGGGAATTTTATCCCGAAGCCTAAGCAGGGATAAGCCAACGCCTAACACGCCTTGCCGGTTTAGTCTTTTACCGATTGAAGAAGACACCAGAATCCGAGTCTGGGGACTTTTATCCTGAATCCTAAGTAAGGATAAGTCAGCGCCTAACACGCGTTGCCGGTTAGTCATCTGTCGTAAAAAGGACAAAAGCTCACATATTCGACATTATGGCAGGTTGTTATTAATTTAGCACAACGTCACATGCGGAACGGATTTACATAATCCGCATGCTAGCCCGACTCAAACGGTAGTCGGTAAAGGCTAATCAAATCCGTTGAAGGCTGGGGGTTAGCCAAAAACCCCAAAGTCAGCGCCTAACACGCGTCGCCGGTTTAGTCTTTTACCAATTGAAAAAGACACCAGAGTTCGATTCTGGGGTATTTTATCCCGAAGCCTAAGTAGGGATAAGTCAGCGTCTAATACACATTGTTGGGTAGCCTATTCCCATAACAATAGCGAAGTCTACGTATTCAATATCGTAGCACTAAAAGGGTTAACTCTTTTAGCTTAACGTCACATGTGGAACGGACTTAAACAATCCGCGTGCTAGCCTGACTCAAACGGTAGTCGGTAAAGGCTCATCAAACCCGTTGATGGCTGAGAATTTGCCAAAAATTCTATAAATGCGAGTCATTGACGCACCAGCTCCACTAGTTGGTCTCGTGACTTGAGCATCCAACAAATTCAGGATAAGATCTATACATGCAGATGAATCAACTTTAACAGTTGGTCCTGCAGCTCCGACATTTGGGATCACCGTGCTCCAATACCTTAAGAGCTTAAACTGTGTATGCTCCAGCAAATGCACGAGTATAAACTGTGTTTATGGCGATCCGAAACCCTAGGTCAACGCCGGTCAACACGTAACCCTAGGTCAACGCCAGTCAACGCGTTGTGATCAAAAAGTCAGCGCACGATGTTCAAAACCCTAGGGTCAACGCCGGTCAACGCGTAACCCTAGGTCAATACCAGTCAACGTGTTGCGATCAAAAAGTCAATGTACGGCGTCCCAAACCCTAGGGTCAATGCCGGTCAACGCCTAACCCTAGGTCAACGCCAGTCAACGCCAGTCAACGCGTTGCGATCAAAGAGTCGATGCGACGGAGATAGTCAGTTCAAAGTCAACTCTATGACACGAGCCAAACTCAACTCATCAGTTTTAGATTCGAGACTCCGACGATGGCCAGGCGATAAACGCAGCGCCGGAAGAACTTCGGCTATTCGTCAAAGCATTTCCGACGATGGCCAGGCGATAAACGCAGCGCCGGAAGAACTTCGGCTATTCGTCAAAGCATTGAATAGATTGAAAATCGAAAGAGCCAAGAGTTGAAGCTAACTACAGGTCCTTTACGCCGACTGAAGGCTAGACCAATCACATCCAAAGTATTCCAGCCTCTTCTATAAAAGAAACGAGTCTGGAACGCTTTGGAGGGGGTATCTGTAGGCATCGAAAATTGCCTATAGGTCTCCACGAACAGCTTGGTGTTAAGGAACAACGATGAACGTCACTATCCGGTTCACATGAGTTCGAATGATGTCGATGAACGATTGAAGTGAATCGACAAACTACGTGAACTAACGAAGGTACGGGTTAATCAGGAGCCCCGCGATGTTTACAAAAAGAACAATACCCTTCGTGTCTCATTGATTCAATAGATGATCTAACCATTGGGGTTGATAGAACTCCTCGTCAGCTTTCCAACGCACTTCGAATCACTCAAATCCGAGTTCGGACGAAGAATTTACAGCGGAAGTGGATGAATACACCTCAATGGAGTGTCTCGGACCAACGAGACACCCTACGGTGTCTGGGCGGGTGGATCGACACGCGCTTTCGGGTGTGCTCGGCCAAACGCCGAGGAACCCTAGGGGTGTCTTAGGATAAATGGAAGAGCACCCCGTAAGGGTGTCCTCAAAGGCAGATTTGGCCTTTAAGTCGTTTTAACAGCGCCGTCCGTTATCCCCTCAGGCACTATAAATACAGGCTTAGACGCTCATTTTTTGGAGAGCTGGGAAATTTTGGAACGATTAGGCGAAGCGGGTGCTGTCGGCGCTCTGATAGACCTGAAGGTGCACGGGATTTTAGAAGCGCAGAGAGCGAGAGTATCCAGAGAAAATGCCAGTTTTCACGAGCAAGAGAGAGAGATTCGTCCAAGATCTACAGTTTGCGCGGCATTCCGTTCCTTAAGATTATCTCGTTGTGGTAATCTATAAGAGAGTGATTATCTCGCTGTCGCCAGAGATAAAGGCTATCGATTTCCTCGATGCCTTCTGCGGGATAGACGAAGCTCTGCCTAATTTTTCAGCAATCAGATCTGATCGACGGTGGTCCACGGATAAACCCCGGCACAGGCAAAGATCCCACGCAAGCAGAAGACCGATAAACGATCTCTGCGTTTGTTTGATAAAGTTGTAAACTTTTTTTGTTTTCATTGTGTAAAAGTCTTATAAAAAGACTGATTTTTGTATTCGTTGTAAATGTCTGAAGTTTGTAATGAATCTCGCAATGAAACAAACAACTTTCTTCGCAAACAATAAACACCCACAAAATTAGGTGGATACTATCTTATCTTATACATAATATATTCATAATCCTAGTAAGTGCGGGATTCTATCTCTAAGCCCTTACGTATAGATATAGGGTTTTTCATGATAAAAAAGATAGAAAGTATACATATAGATATAGGTTTTTTCATGATAAAAAAGATAGAAAGTATACATAACATTAAAACTTGTCATCTCCTTCTCAGTTCGAATTTGTGTCGCGGGGTGATATGTGTGGCCCTCTCGCCGGTTGTATGGTGTAGTCGTCCTCTGGCCATTGATTAAGAAAGGTGTGGCGATCCTACAGAAAAGACCTGAACTGATAACCCTAAACTTGTTGTTTACATTTCATAGATGCATGTTAGGATGATACGAGTCACTGTACGAGCACCTTTGATTGCGAAATTATCAAAGGTGGGGTTGAGAAGAAAACAACAGGAACACACAAGACAATTCAATTGGCAAAGGAAAATACATTCTCTAGATTATGAAGAATAAAAGATTACATAATCTCTCCTCACAATCTCTCTAGAATAAGGAATAATCTCCCTATTCTCTTTAAAAATCTAGTCTCCTGTTTAGAAACCTTAAACAATCCCTATTTATATGTCTAACAACATGGATGGCAATCTCGTAAATAACCAAGCCTAATAAAACTTGGAATACGTGTCAATCAGGAATCCTAAATCACCTAGGAACTCGATCCGGTCTACCGGTATATGTGGTGCGGTCGACTGGCCAGAGAACTCATTTTAGACCCTGCAGCGTGCACGTTTTCGGTTGACCGACATTAGTCGGTCAATCAACCGATATGGCCTTGTCGGTCAACCGGTGTCACCCATTTGGTCGACCGGCTAGAGCCTATTCTTCCATTTCCTGATTTCTTCTATTTTTCCTACTTTTGACATCTTTCGTCACCATTAATGGATCCACCCACGTGTTGGCCTTCTTGTTTTGATGATAATTTACAAACAATTTACATCTAATATTGTTTTTCTAGTGTTTGTGTTTTATATTTATTCTAGGCAAACAATATGTTGGAGGATGGATGGAATTGCGCATTCACGATCATATCCAATGGAGGTTGGCGGAATTGTGGAGTGAAGCCTACGCAATTCAAAGTTAAAGATTCAAGTTCAAGCTTCATCCGCAAGTGTACCAAGATAGAACTTCGTTGAAGATCACAAGCTTGGGTAATTTAGTTTAGGAGTTTATATTATGTGTGTTAAGTACTTTAAGCTCAATATCATATACACACATATTTTATTGGTTTCTATGTATATAGTTATATATATATATATGTACACATTTTGGATTTTGGTTTATCCACAAACAAAGTTTTTACAAGCTTATAAATAAATATTTATATTCATACATGTTTGTTTTTATGTGGATAAGTTGGTTTGGTTTAATTTTATAGATATGAAACAAATATATATTCATATTCATACTCATATGTTTCATATGCTATTGTATTTGTGAAAATACTATATTCATTGTTTATGGACTTAATAACAATCATATACATCTTTTATTAAGTATATATAATTATTTTGTAATATTTCAAAACATGATTAAGCTAAAATATCAAAACTCATATGTTTATATTTTCATGTTTTGGACTATTTTACAAAATAATGATATTTTTCATTTGGGAGGTCCTTTCTGAAAACTAGTTTTTGTAGCATGTGTATTATCATGTCTACAATTATTTAAGTTTTATATTTTTTTGAATTTATTTGATATTTTTAAACAGGGTTTTAAAATCAGAAAACTGTTTCAAAAACCTGTATATTTTCTGTATCAGTTTGTGGTCGATCGCCACGGTCGACCGCCTGCAGTCCAGAAACCCAGCTTGCCTTTTTATGGCTCGCGGTCGACCGTGACGGTCGACCGTGGCTCATCCAGAGACTTTCGTGGTTGACCGTCGCGGTTGACCGTCAGCTTTTTAAAACAGTTCTTTTGGATTTTGTGCTTCGTGGTCGACCGCCAGTTTCTCACGGTCGACCACCGAACTGATGATTGCTTTCCAACGGCTATATTCTAATTTGATTCTCTAAGGGTATTTTGGTCTTTTTAATGTTATTTTGGCTGATATTTTGAGTGTGTATAAATACCACATTGCCTTCAGCTCTTCAACAACAAGAGAGTGTTTTTAAAACAAGTTTAAAGAGTTTTAAACAAGGGTTTAAGTTTGGTTTAAGTTTGTTTAAGAAGCTTTTAAGCATTTAGAAGTTTGAGTTTGTAAAATCAATTTCACAAGAGCTTGAGGAGATCATCGATTGGTGTTTGGGCATCCAACTATTCTCCCTCTACCTCTTGATCTATTGAGAAGTTTTCTAAACTCTATTTCTAGCTTTATATCTATTTATTTGATTATTATTTTATCAAAGCTAGTTTATATTGAGTTTTGTTGATTTGATTTCACTCATTGTTTACACACACCCACTTGAGCTTATTGTATTTGCATACATTGTATATTTGGGTTGGTGAGAGTTGTAACAATTGAGTGTGAGCTTTCATTGTGTTCTCATCCATATTAGAGAACAATCATTTATTATAATTGTGCTTATTGTGAGGATCACTTTATAATATACTTGTACACCGAGAGAAGTGTGTGGCGAGAGTCGGGATCATCCTAAGAGGAGTGGCGTCGGTTGACGAACCTAGGAAGATGTTGTATCCGAGCACTTGAGAGAGACACGTCTAGTTCAACACTTGAGAGGGTGTAGAGTGGAATTACAAGAGTGTGTTAGTTGTAGAGTTACACTTGAGAGGGTGTAGAGTGGAATTACAAGAGTGTGTTAGTTGTAGAGTTTTTGGTAAACTAGAAAACTGTATTGTGTGGTGTAAACGTTATTTAGTTGTAGAGTTTTTGGTAAACTAGAAAACTGTATTGTGTGGTGTAAACGTTATTCGGGTAAACGTAAAAAACCTGGTTGTGATAGTGGAGATCTCCTCGAGGTGAGGAGCAGAGACATAGGTTAAGTGGTTAGACCGAACTCCGTAATCATATCATTTTCTTTGTGATTGCATTGGCATTCTTATTCTTGTATTCACATCTTATATTGCCTTTGTGTATTGCACTTCATATTGCCCTATCACTTTTATAGATTGTTTATTCCATCCTTGTGTTAGTTTGTATATCCTTGCATATAATTCATAGTATATCTCATTGCTAGGATATACCCCTTAGTTCATATTGCTCATCCTAGCTCATATATATTGTTGTATTTCATACTTGCTAGGATAACTTATTAATTAGTTTAAATTGGCATAAAATTGAATTAGATTAGCATAAGACCCTAATCACCCCCCTCTAGGGTCTAACAATTGGTATTGGAGCTTGGTGCTCTTTGATTTAAGGCCTAATCACCTTAAGTTAAAGATCCAAGTTATATTGTTGTGCTAATCTAGTTATGATTACATTTGTCTTGCTTGCATATATTCACATATATATTATGAATATAAATATATTTCGTTTAGGCTATAATCCAAATATTGCTCCAAAATATAGAAATTTCCCTTATGCTCAATGGTGCTCAAAATTTAAAATATTTGTTGAATCTAGAAATATCAACTTATGGGAAGTTATTGATTATACTTATATTGTGCCTACATTAGAGAAATCCAAGTAGAGCAATCATGATAAGAAAATGTTTTCAATGAATAAGCTTTTGTTAGAATTTTTGCTTAATGCTTTTGACTTATCCTTTTCTAACAAATTTGTTCATTTTGATAGTGCTTACAAACTTTGGAAATTTATTGAAGCGCATCAAGGGGATTTGGAGGCAATCCGACAAGCTTTGGAGGATTCTTCTTCAAGTTCATATAGAGCATCATGCACACGGCCACAAGAGGATAATTCTTGTGTAGTAAGCGATTCCGATTCCGATAATGATTTATCTATTAATGAACTCGCTTGTGCATATGAGAAATTATCTCATGCCTACACTAAATTGCAAAATAATTTTATTGATCTCAAAAGCAAGCATGTTAGTTTAAAATCCGATCATGAGAAGCTAACCTCATGATATGTTAAAATTAGAAAATGAAAAATTAACTTCATCCATTTCTAGCTTAACTCATGCTAATAAAGATGCCATGCTAGAAGTAGAATGCATTAGAAATGAATTTGATTCTTTTAAGAATAACCATACATGCTCTACTTCTATTATCAATGATGTTGTGACAAATAATAAATTGAATCTTGTGAAAAACCGCATATCATGTTTAGATTCAACTTTTAACACATGCATTGATAATCATAAAAAACTTATGGACAAGTGTGCTAAATCTAGTGCTATAACTTATAAATCACCTACACACTATACACACTTGTATAGCAAAGTTTACAAGTACTTCATTTGTGGTCGTAAAGGCCATTTAGCTAAATTTTGCTATGATGCACACAAATATAAAAATATCAATGCTCCTTGTGCATCTCATCAAGTCTCTTCATCACATGTACACACACATGCACCTATTGTTCATCATAAGTATGCTCATGTGTATCATTGTGATCTTTGTGGTCGTTTTAGTTATTTGGCCGAATATTGTTTTGATTTAAAAAGAAAATCTTATTTGCCAAATGTTTCTAGTAGACCACATGTTTTTAAATGTGATGTTTGTGGTAGATATGGCCACTTAGGAAAGTTTTGTTTTGATAATGTTTCACATTTGCAAAATAATCCTAAAAGATCATCTATGTTTGCAAATGTTTCCCGTGCACGAGCTAATGGTCCACAAAAACAAATGGATCTCTTTCATTGCATAAATTACAATCGAAAGGGTCATTTGAGTAAATATTACTTTGACCATGTTAGTGCACCACATATGCCCATGATGGTTCATAACCCTAGGGCTTTGAGCTTAAATGATATGGGTCATGTCCCTAAACTTTTTGGTACCAAGAATTCTTGGGTACCAAAACAAATTTAATTTTTAAACCAAGTATTTTAGGGTTTTTCTTTTGAAAATTATGTTTTAAAATCTTTTGGTTATGAAAACAATTTTTCTTTTATCAAATCTTTTGTTTTCATGATTATTAGTTTTGATTTTAATGAGAGGTTTGTGTTTATATAACCCTCCGGGTTTATTGGGTGTTTATTCTCAAATCATGTTTACCAGATGCTAGAATGATTATATGAGTTGGAACAAGCTTAAAAGCTTGATATATTGTTGCCTCTCTTGAAATTCTTTTATTAAAGATTTTGTTTTGAATTATTGCTTTGAATTCATTATATTTCACTTATATGATGATATTTATATGTTTGTGCTCATGGATCATCTATTCGTGCCTTATAATGTATTCCATATGTGGTTTGATCAAATCCCACAAAAAAATTTCTTTATTAATCAAACATTGTTTTTGAATATAAACCTTAATTTATGATTTCTTTTGGTTGATTTGTTTTTATTTGAAAACTTTTTGCATGATTCTCATGTTCCTCTTCTTTTGATTTATGGTTTTTATATTTTTTTGTGTTAATGAGACACTATTTTCATATTGACATATTTATATGTGTTCTCATGGTCTTTTTGTATGTGAGTTATGTTTAGCATGTTTCTTGCTTGATCACATATGTATGCCTTAGCATTCATTGCATATATTCATTAAGGCATGATCACATATGTATGCCTTAACATTCATTGCATATATTCATTAAGGCATTTTGATAGGGGGAGTCTTCCCTTTTCTATTATTGTTTTTATACTCACCCATTCATATTGATAGGGGGAGCTTTCGCTCTCTTCATTCTTTTATTTTTCCCTTTTTGATGTTGTCAAAGGGGGGGAAATATTATGAGTATATTCTTTCTTGTTTATATGCATGATATATTATACATTTCCTTCATGCATATATCCTTTTTGTAAATTATTTGTCATCATAAAAAACAGGGAGATTGTTAGCCTTCTTGTTTTGATGATGATTTACAAACAATTTACCTCTAATATTGTTTGTCTAGTGTTTGTGTTTTATATTTACTCTAGGCAAACAATATGTTGGAGGATGGATGGAATTGCGCATTCACGATCATATCCAATGGAGGTTGGCGAAATTGTGGAGTGAAGCCTACGCAATTCAAAGTTAAAGATTCAAGTTCAAGCTTCATCCATAAGTGTACTAAGATAGAGCTTCGTTGAAGATCACAAGCCTGAGTAATTTAGTTTAGGAGTTTGTATTATGCGTGTTAAGTACTTTAAGCTCAATATCATATACACACACATTTTATTGGTTTCTATGTATATATATATATAGTTATATATATATGTACACATTTTGGATTTTGCTTAATCCACAAACAAAGTTTTTACAAGCATATAAATAAATATTTATATTCATACATGTGTTTTTATGTGGATAAGTTGGTTTGGTTCGGGTTGAAACCATGACAAAGGAACTGAACCGAAGCTAATGGATACTACATTCACGTCTACTTTCTACTCTTTCGGCTTCGCGGTCACAATACCAACGTCAATCAAGGTTTGTATTTTGTCTTTTAAGACATAATGCCTTGATGGGATGATATACCCTTCTATGATATGCATAATATTTCGAGTTTGTAGTCTTCTTAGCTTCTTCCTGATTCATAGCTGGTGGAAGTGTGATCTTGTTGTTATCTAAAAGATACTTAAAGATAACCGGTACTTCATCGTCCCTAAAAGATTATTCTTTTGAAAATCTGGGTTCTGAAGTCTTGGGCTGCCTTAGAGACTGCTGTGATTAGTGTGGCAGCTGGAAAGGTGACTGTTGTGATTGTAGTTATTGTGGTTGTTGTGACGTTTGGTGAGCATCAACATCAGCCATGTGCCCCTTTCCTCTACCTCGAGGATTAAAATTTTATTTTTGAGGATTAGTTGGCGTTGACCTCTCTCAAGCTTCTTTCTCTTGAGAAAGCGTTCGGTCTGTTCACCTCACACTTTTAATTCTTATCACACCCCGCTTCCCAAAATACCCGAGAATCGGAACGTGAACAAGCCCGCGACGTATTAGATTGAGAAGAAATATACACTATTATTTTTTTGCCTTTTCTTTTTCTTCTCAATCCAATACGCTAAGCGTCTGGAAATAAATACAATGTGAAGTCACAGGTCCCCGATCATAATCAGCAAGAATATAATAGACAAACTTAGAATAAAAATATCATATCACAAATATGATAACATCCGAGACATAATATTCGGGTTAACATGCCCTTATACAAGACTATCTGAAAGAAATGCTAGAAAATATAAAATACATCGATCAACAGAATGGAAGGTGCTACAAAAGTAAATGGAGAACCAATAGCTAAGCTTCGGCTTCTTCTGCTCGGTCTGCAGAGCACTCTTGCGGGGAATCCTCTGGCTCCTGCTAAACCTATTCTTCCTCTAAGTCTGACGTACACCAGAGAAAATGGGTGTACGTCAGGGTGCATGGTACACGGCAAGACCCCATAAAAGAAAAGAACGAACAAAAATCTAAAGCGGAAATCGATACGATAATAGAAACGACAAAAGAACGTGCAACTGGAAATTCCACAAAATCAATCAAGTAACAAGTCGATCATACAACTAGCGATCAGAACAATCATCCAACTAACAAGGTCATACAACTAGATGGAATTAATACTTAAAAAATTACAACAAGAGACGTAGTACGTCGAGCGAAATAATCCAAACAAGGAAACCCTCATGTATATACCATATGTCTCAAATTATAGATAATTAAATATTAATCCCGATCTATGTATGAAAAGAAACACAACTGACCTACATCTCACAAGAATTCATAAATCCTAACCAAAGTGACGACACCGATTCACCTTGACCCAACAAACCAACTCCAGTGGTGTGACGCCCCTGGGTTCACACAAGGCTACAGTCCGAGGTGAAACCAGAAATGTCAAACCTGCCATGCACCACACCGTGCAATAACATGTTTCACCATCACAATTTCTATGTCTCTAGTGGAATCAACAACAGGTGTAGTACAAAGCAAGTAAAAGATTATACAGAAAAATCAACTGATGAAGTAATAAAGATCAAATTAATATTTCGTCACCTAATATACTGGAATACAAGTAAATGTCTGAAATAAATAAACTGGAGTTCTCAACAAGTCTCAAAATACAAAATGTCTGACAAGAGGAAATAAGGCACACAGCCTTTACAACTTCTAGAATAAGACTCTCACATGTCTACACAAAGATCTACAGTGGAGTTCAAAAGAAAATATAACTACATAGACATCTGAAGCTAAAGTGCATCGCCATCAACCTGCGACTCTCCGGGCTTCTGGCTTGTTACCTGAAAGGGGGAGGGACAACGAGCGTCAAAGCGTTAGCGAGCAACATCACAACCAACCCCAAGGGATAGGGCTCGTTGTACATAAAAATACAATCAATACATAATAATATAAAATCACTTATACTAACAATAGTGGGCTTTAGTACTTAGGAAATTACAACACGAGCATAGGTACGTTGAGTGAAATAATCCAAATAAGGAAACCCTCATGTATATACCTTGTATCTCAAATTGTAAATCCCTAAATACTAAACCCGAGGTTTAGCACAAGAAACAATAAAGGAAAAGAAAACAAAACCCACCTCTCCCGATACAATTTAAACATGTCAAGGCTACAATAAAGTCATGTCCAGCCTAGGCAGCTAACATGTCCCAGACTCATATGATATGTTGTGTACCTAACTTGGTTGAATTACGTGCTCAAGGTTTAGCAAAAGTCTAAAACATGATAAAAATGGATTATAGTCCAACACGAGGACTTTAATAGATTATAGTCCAACACGAGGACCTTAATGGATTAGAGTCCAACACGAGGACTGCGTATAAGAAAGTATGCATGTCATATTCCCGTACTTACCCTACTGTGCTAGCTTAAACTTGTGTCTGAAAGGTCATCTCACATGTATAGGTGAAATCACATTCACTGCAAATAAATGCTTAATAAACCAGGCACTCCTCAAGTCCAAACATGGTAGATAGTACCCTTGAATATGTAAACACTGTATACATACATACTTATGTATATATATACAGCAGATGATTTAAACAGAAGCACGAATGAAACAGAAAGAAAAATACTGCGATGAGTCAACTCGTGCTCAAATATGAGTCGACTCAGCAGAACACTCATGACTTATGGGTTGACTCGTATACTGACGAGTCGACTCAGCAGAAGCAAAAAGACAACACAACTAGACTTCGTGAGTCGACTCATGACAGTCATGGGTCGACTCAACCTGATGAATCGACTCATGATGAGTCGTGAGTCGACTTACGGGCTGAAATCTGCATATATCGCAAGTTAGAATTCTCCAACTCGATCCATCCTTCCATTATACTGATCTACACCTCTATAGGTGTCAATTTTAGATTTTATGATACAGTGAGAAATTCACATATAGCATGAGAAACAAATACTTATAAGTTAAATCTAACAATTTACTCCTATACATGAAAAGAAGCATTTAAACAATATAAAACTCAATATTTTTATTTCTTTAAATAAAATTCCAGATCTGGGTTTTCATCAGAAACTTGTTGGTGGGGATTTAAATCTGAAATACATGATTTCTAGCATTTACCCTAACAAGGATATTGATTTATACTTGAAAATAAGTCTTAGGCTCAATAAAACTCATGGAAAACAGTTGTAAACTATTAAAAACATGGGAGAAGGGTTGGGCGAGATGTTACTCGCTTTAGAAGTGATGATGATCAATCCCCTTCGCTGCAATCCACAAAAAGCCGCTGAAAATCCCCAAAAATCACCCAAGAATGCCCAAAAACGAGCTAGGGTTTTGAGGGGGAGAGGAGGCTAGGGTTTCTCTAGGGTTTTCTGATGAACAAGAGTGTTTTCGGGTGGGGAGAAATATATATGAGTGGGTAAAACCCGACCTGAAACCCAAACAAACCCGACCCAGAAAAACCAGAAAAACCCCGATGAGTCGACTCATGACAGTCATGGGTCGACTCATGACTCATGGGTTGACTCATAATATAATGAGTCGACTCAACAGAGACTTATGACAATGGTTGATGATATCATGAATCGACTCATGACAGTCATGGGTCGACTCATGAGCTGAGAACTGAGTTTCTTCGACACTGATGCTTATGATTTGCAAATTTGCAAACTCAACTTCATAACTGATGCATATATACATCCTCATAAACTAAAAAATGCTAGATTTCATGAACAACCATATCATAAAGATATTTATCATAAATAAATATTATTTCTCACTAATAGTAACATATATAAATTTTCAAAATCTGCGGGGTCTTACATTCTTCCCCCCTTAAAGGAATTTCGTCCTCGAAATTCAGAAATCATATCTAACTCATAAAGATACTTGGAAAGCATGACAAGGGTTTACTCCAACCCGCACATATACACATTTCACAATACTGAATGCTTGTTAGCACATAGCGATATTCATACTTAACGATCTAAAATGATAATATTCTCATCTAACTCTTAATCTAACGGAACTAGTACATCGGGCAAAAAATCCAAACAAGGAACCCCCCATATATATACCATGTGTTCCGAAAGATTAAGAATTAATTGAAAATACCCCCATTCTAGTGTTAAATATAAGTATCGATATATAGATATAAATATACAAGTAAGAAGTCTCATCATAATTACTATAATTAATTTTTACCTGCTCGAACAAGTGTGGGTAGTCGCGTCGCATGTCCTCCTCGCGTTCCCAAGAAGCTTCCTCAACACCACTTCTGTTCCATTGAATTTTCACCAATGGAATCACCTTGTTCCTGAGTCTCTTGACTTCTCTAGCAAGTATGGACACTGGGATCTCAATAGTCGATAAATCATCTCGAAGCTCAATCTCCGGTGCATCCAGAACTCGCTGCCGCTCCTCATCATGCAAGTGCTTCTTGAGCATAGAAATATGGAACACATTGTGTATACTAGACATAGAAGCTGGAAGATCTAGTCTGTATGACACAGCTCTAATGCGCTCCAAAATCCGGAATGGTCCAATGTATCTCGGTGCAAGTTTCCCTCGCCTCCCGAATCGCTGTACGCCTTTCATAGGCGATACCTTCAGCATAACCAAATCCCCAATCTGAAACTCAAGGGGTCTTCGCCTTTTGTCTGCATAACTCTTCTGCCGACTCTGAGCGGCTAGAATCCGCTCCCTGATCAACGCTACCTTCTCGGTAGTTTGCCTCACAAGCTCTGGCCCAAGCATCAAGCTATCCTCCGGCTCTGCCCAACATATCAGTGATCTACAGGGTCTCCCGTATAGTGCCTCATACGGAGCCATACCGATAGTCGCTTGATAACTATTGTTATAAGCGAACTCTATCAGTGGGATATGATCCTCCCAGCTACCTTGGAAGTTAATGACACATGCTCGCAACATGTCCTCCAACACTTGGTTCACCCTCTCCGTCTGACCATCTATCTGTGGGTGGAATACACTGCTATAAGATAGTTTGCTGCCAAATGAGTCCTGAAAACTCCTCCAAAAATGCGAAGTGAAAACCGATCCTCGATCCGACACGATTGTATCCGGAACTCCGTGAAGTCAAACTATCTCCCAAACAAAAATCCTCGCATACGCCTCAGCTGTATAAGTAGTCCTTACTGGGATAAAATGTGCTGACTTTGTCAACCGGTCCACAATGACCCAAACTGAATCATTCCCCTTCTTGGATTTAGGTAACCCTACAATAAAGTCTATAGAAATGTCCGCCCACTTCCATTCTGGGATAGGCAATGGCTGAAGTGTGCCTGCTGGTCTCTGGTGCTCCGCCTTCACCTGCTGGCAGGTAAAACACTTCGCCACATACTCTGAGATCTCCTTGCGCATAACACTCCACCAAAAATGCCTCTTCAGGTCCTTGTACATCTTTGTGGTCCTGGATGTACTGTGTACTGAGTACGGTGCGCCTCATCAAACAACTCCCTCTTCAGCTCTGCACTGGATGGCATAACCAATCTACCCTTCATCCGTAGACCTCCATCTGATCCAATGGTCCAATCGGCCTTAGGCTCTTTGGCAATCTCTTCCTTATGGATTTGAATCCAAGAATCCTCCAATTGAGCTTTAACAACTCTGCCGCTCCAAGTAGGTTACACTGATATAGCTCCCAAAAATGCACTAGTACTACCAAACTTAGGTCTAAAATCAAACTGGCTAAGAGTGAGAAGGTCTCGGTGCAATGAGCACCTCAAAGTCGCAATCTGGTGTCGACGCTTCCTACTCAAAGCATCTGCTATGACGTTCGCCTTCCCCGGGTGGTACTGAATAGCGAACTCGTAGTCCTTGATAAACTCAATCCAACTCTGCTGCCTCTGGTTGAGTTTCTTCTGAGAGAACAGATATTTCAGACTCTGGTGGTCTGTGAACAGCTCGAACTGCACTCCATACAAGTAGTGCCTCCATGACTTCAGTGTAAATACCACTGCTGCTAGTTCCAAGTCATGAGTGGGATAGTTCTGCTCATGCACTCTCAACTGCCGTGACATATAAGCTACTACTCTCTGAGTCTGCATAAGGATGCCTCCTAATCCTGCCAATGATGCATTTGTGTAGACGACGAATGTCCTGTCGTTGTTTGGAATAGTCAAAACTGGTGCTGAGGTCAACTTAGCCTTCAAGATATCAAAGGCCTTCTGGCATTTTATGCTCCAAATAAACTGTACACCCTTCTTCGTAAGGCGTGTAAGTGGTGTCGAAATCTTCAAGAAGTCCTGGATGAACTTCCTATAGTAGCCTGCTAATCCCAGAAAGCTGCGAATCTCTATCACTGTCTTTGGTGGCTCTCAATCAAGTACTGCTGTAACCTTAGCTGGGTCTATAGATATGCCCTCTCTGTTGATGATGTGGCCGAGGAATCTGATTTCTGAAAGCCAAAACTCATACTTGCTAAACTTGGCATATAACTGGTGCTCCCGTAGGGTCTGCAAAGCTAAACGGAGGTGCTGCTCATGATCTACCTCCGATCTTGAATAAATAAGGATGTCGTCGATGAAAACAATCACGAACTGATCTAAGAATGGAAGAAAAACCCGGTTCATCAAGTCCATGAATACCAAGGGTGCATTGGTCAACCCAAATGGCATGACCAAGAATTCGAAAGATCCATAGCGCATGAGGAAAGCGGTCTTGGGGATATCCATCTCCCGAACCCGCAACTGATGATAACCAGAACGAAGATCAATCTTCGAGAAAAATCGCGCTCCTGCAACTGGTCGAACAAGTCATCAATCCTAGGAAGTGGGTACCTATTCCGGATAGTGACTTTGTTCAACTCCCGATAATCTATACATAATCTCATTCTGCCGTCCTTCTTCTTCACGAAGAGGACCGGCGCGCCCAACGGAGAATGACACCGACGAATAAAACCCTGAGCTAACAACTCGTCCAACTGGGTCTGAAGCTCTCTCATCTTAGCTGGCGCTATGCGATAGGGTGTGCGGGATATCGGGGCTATGCCCGGCTGTAACTCAATACAAAACTCAACCTCTCTCATAGGAGGCAACCCAGGTATGTCCTGAAAGACATCCTGATAATCCGAGACAACTCGAGTCTCTATCAAATCAGAACTCTGATCCCGCAGCATCACCTCATCGATGAATGCCAGAAATGACTCCACAAATCGATTGCCCTGAGAAGTAGCCACAATCATCTCAGACCCATCGGAAGCTCGCAATCTGACTGTCTTCGCAAAACAGTCAATACTAATATGGTAGGACGATAATCAATCCATACCAAGAATGACATCAAACTCGGACATATGCAAAACTATCAGATCGACAATAAACTCCGACTCGTCTAAACTGATGGTACACCTCCTACAAACGCTCTCTAGAAGAGATACCTCACCTAAAGGGGTGGAAACTGGTAAAGGGGTGTCTAGAGGCTGAGCTACGAGCTGGAGTCTAGCCATAAATGCATGCGAGATAAAAGAATGCGAAGCTCCTGAATCGAAAAGAATACGGGCGGAAACGGAATTCACAAGGAACGTACCCTCCACAACTGCTCCGCTGGCACCGTGATCATAGGGAACCACTGCATATACCCTGCCTGTGGCTGAAGACTGCTCTGCTGCTAATGCTGGAGAATATGGGATAATCTGCCCCTGGGGAGCCTCCTGGACTGCTCGAACCTGTCCTTCTATCCTCTGCGTCGCTGGCGGTGTCTCAAGCCTGGGCTGCTGAGCCTGACCTCTGCCCTGCTGTCGCTGTTGGTGGTGGTTCAGACCCCTGCCCTGTTGGGCTCCTGCTGGTGCACTACGACACTCTTATGCCTTGTACCCGACCTTGTGGCAGTTAAAACAAGATCCCTGGAACTTGCATTGCTGATGCGCTCTCTGGTCCTGATGGGGTCCCTTCTTATGAGGGCCCTGCTGCTGCTGATGCTGATGCCCTGTCAAAGGTCTCTTGTTCTTACCCTTGTCTCCGCTCTGTCCTCCCTTGGCCTTCCCTTCCTTGTCCGTCTGGAACATAGTAGTCTCAACCTCCTGTGAAGTGGCGGCCTCAGCTACCTCCCTAACTGAATAGAACCTCCTCGAGATGAGGTACTGACGGAGATTAGGGCGTAGCCCTGCTAAGAACATCTGAGCTTGACGCTCTCCTGTCTGCCACATACCCATGAAATGCAGCAACTCCATAAACCGGCTCTCATAATCTGCCACTGTCATGTCCCCCTGAGTCATCCAGGACAACTCAAGCTCCTTCCCAGTCCGGGCTGCAGAAGAAATATACTGCCCATCAAAGAAATAGATGAAATCCTCCCATGTGAGGGTCATCCTCTGCTCTGGAGTAAACTGTAATCGGTACCATCTCCAGGCATCTCCCTTCAGACTGTAGGATGCCAACCTCTGTTTCTGAACCGAATCTACACTAAGTATGTCAAGTATCTTGCTCACATCCTCCTTCTACTTGTGCGCTGCAAGAGGGTCTGGTGACCCTTGGAACTCTGGTGCCCTCATCTTCTGTTACCTCTCTACCATACGGAGCCAAACTTCTTGCTCCATGGCTCTATCTGGTACCGCTAGTGGAATAGTTATAGGTGCTACCTCTGGGTCTCTCTCTCTGATCGGGACGGTTGGTATCCCCTACTGCTGAGCTACCGGTGGTGGCGGTGTCTGTGGTGCTATATGAGTCGTTACCAACTCCTCAATGGTCGTCATCCTGGAAATAAGAGGAGCCATGATATCCACCAAATACTGAGGAGCCTACTACGGCACTGGTGGTGCCTGCTCCCGTTCGGGTGGAGCCTGCTGCGGCTCGGGTGGGGCCTACTGGGGCTCTTCCTGAGCGGCCCTTCGAGTGCGAGGTCTCCCACGTCCTACCATCTCTCTCTGATAATAAGAAAATAAAAGTTCATGAGTCAAAATAGACATATATACATACGTAATGTATCACAATACGATTTTCACACCATATAGTATTCACCATATACTTTAAACAAAAATAGTTGCCATAAAAAAAAATTTCTCAAAATTTTGAGATATACGCATATATCGTCCTCACTCATACTAGGAAATCCTTAGCGGACTCTACACATGAATCCTAAGAAACTCTAACCTAGCCCCAAGACTCGACACAGGATGATCCTAAGGATACTGGAACTAGAGCTCTGATACCAACTGTGACGCCCCTGGGTTCACACAAGGCTGCAGTCCGAGGTAAAACCAGAAATATCAAACCTGCCATGTACCACACCGTGCAATAACATGTTTCACCATCACAATTTTTATCTCTATAGTGGAATCAACAACAGGTGTAGTACAAAACAAGTAAAAGATTATACAAAAAAATCAACTGATGAAGTAATAGAGATCAAATTAATATTTCGTCACCTAATATACTGGAATACAAGTAAATGTCTGAAATAAATGAACTGGAGTTCTCAACAAGTCTCAAAATACAAAATGTCTGACAAGAGGAAATAAGGCACACAGCCTTTACAACTTCTAGAATAAGACTCTCACATGTCTACACAAAGATCTACAGTGGAGCTCAAAAGAAAATATAACTACATAGACGGCTGAAGCTAAAGTGCATCACCATCAACCTGCGACTCTCCGGGCTTCTGGCTCGTTACCTGAAAGGGGGAGGGACAACGAGCGTCAAAGCGCTAGCGAGCAACATCACAACCAACCCCAAGGGATAGGGCTCGTTGTAAATAAAAATACAATCAATACATAATAATATAAAATCACTTATACTAACAATAGTGGGCTTTAGTACTTAGGAAATTACAACACGAGCATAGGTATGTCGAGCGAAATAATCCAAACAAGGAAACCCTCATGTATATACCTTGTATCTCAAATTGTAAATCCCTAAATACTAAACCCGAGGTTTAGCACAAGAAACAATAAAGGAAAAGAAAACAAAACCCACCTCTCCTGATACAATTTAAACATTTCAAGGCTACAATAAAGTCATGTCCAGCCTAGGTATCTAATATGTCCCAGACTCATATGATATGTCGTGTACCCAACTTGGTTGAATTACGTGCTCAAGGTTTAGCAAAAGTCTAAAATGTTAGACCCTAGAGGGGGGGGGGGGGATTAGGGTCTTATGCTAATCTAATCCGATTTAAATGCCAATTAAAAATAATTAATAAGTTGTATTCTTGCAAGATAGATATACAAGAGTTATAAGCAAGAATGTGCAATATACACAATGAGATATATCCTATATGATGAATATATATATAAGCAAGGATATATAAACTAACACAAGGGGTAAACAATATGAACTAGATAGTGGATCATATAAATAATGAGACAATGGCAAAATGAGCAATGAGCAAAATTATAATAAACGCCAAAGCACACTCAAACACAATCAAATGATCACGGAGTTTGGACCTTCCGTTTCGGACCTTCCGTCCTACGTCTCCGCTCCCCACTCCCGGGGAGAAATCCACTAACACAATCCGGTTTGGAAGCCGGAACTTCTTCTACACACTCGGTTTTCTAGCCAACCGAAAACTCTACAACTCACACTCTTGCAATCACACTCTACACCCACTAAGTGTTGGACCTAGCCGTGTCTCCCTTAAGTGCTCGATTACAACCTCTCTCTAGGCACGTCAACCGACGCCACTCCTCTTGGGACGATCCCCAACTCTCACCACACACTCCTCACTCGGTGTACAAGTGTATTACAAAGTGATTCTCACAATAAGCACAAATATGACAAATGATTGTTCTCAAAACAAGGTGAGAACTCAATTAAGCACAACTCTTAGTCACAAACCCACAACCCCAAATTATACTATGAATGTAAATACAATAAGCTCAAAAGGTTGTATGTGAACAAAGAGATATAAAACAAAAACTAAACTCAAAGTAGTTCTAGCTTAATAACAATGATAATCAAATATATAAAAGAGCTAGAAATAGAGTTTAGAAAACTTCTCAATATATAAAGAGTGGAGGGAGAAGAGTTGGTCGCCCAAACACCAATAGATGATCTCCTCAAGCTCTTGTTGAATTGAATCACAAAACCGAAACACTCTAATGCTTAAAAGCTTCTTAAAACAAACTTAAACAAACACTAATCAAGTTTAAACCCTTGTTAAAAACTTTTTAAAACCATTCTCTTGACTTCTTGAAAGATGACAGCAATGGGGTATTTATACCCTCTCAAAACTCAGCCAAAACTCCCAAAACAAAAGACCAAAAACTCCAGCCAACGGTAACAAAACTAGCCGTTGGGAACAGTCAGACTAAGCGGCGGTCGCCCGACGAAATCATTCGGTCGACCGACGAAATCATTCGGTCGACCGACGGAAATTTCGGTCGACCGCTATCCAGGTCGAAAAAGAAAAACAAGCAGAGACTTCATCGGTCGACCGGTGCGGTCGACCGATGGAGCTTTCGGTCGACCAGACCGGTCGACCGACAGACTCTCTGTCGTACAGTGAGCACGAGAACTCAGGTTCGGTCGACCGAAAACTGACATACTCAAAACCTGATTTGCTGATTTTAAAATGATGTTTAAAAATATCAAATAAATTCCAAAAAATGTAAAACTTTGGGGAATGATTGTAGACATGATAATAAACATGCTACAATGACTGGTTATCAAAAAGGATTTCCCAAATGAAAAATATCATCATTTTGCAAAATAGTTCAAAAACATGAAAACCTGAAAATTGATATTTTGATATTTTGACTTAAACAACATTTTGAAACCTTATGAAATGATTGTATAGACTTGATAAAAGATATAACATGTTATGAAGTCTATAACCTAGAAATGCAATATTTTCATGAAATTGCATATTCTATGCAAATATATTCAAAACACTAAATATGATTTCATTAAATATAAGCTTGTTAAAGGTGAAATCATATATAGGCATATAAACATGAAACAAAATAGTATTTTTCAATTCTATTCATTTGTTTCATATATAAACTCAAAATCTATTAAACAAAAAAACATATATGTATATATATAACTATATATATACATAGAAACCAAAACTTATGTATATATATATATGAGCTTAAAGTACTAACACACATAATATAAATTCCTAAACTAAATTACCCAAGCAATGATCTTGATCTTCAACGAAGCTCTATCTTGGTAATCTTGCGGATGAAGCTTGAACTTGGATCTTGAACTTTGAATAGCAAGGCTTCACCGACATGATGCTTCACTCCACAATTCCGCCAACCTCCTCTTGATATGATCGTTGAAGCTCTATTCCATCCATCCTCCAACTACGTTGTTTGTCTACAATAAATAAGAAAACACAAATACTAGACAAACAACATTAGTGGTAAATTGTTTGTTAAACATCATCAAAACAAGAAGGCCAACATAAAACATGATAAAAATGGATTATAGTCCAACACAAGGACTTTAATAGATTATAGTCCAACACGGGGACCTTAATGGATTAGAGTCCAACATGCACTAGTAGAAATTCACGTATCCTAGACGGAATATTCTAGACGAAAATTTTTCCGTCTAGAATGTATTAAACTAGACGGAAAATTTCCGTCTAGAATATTCCGTCTAGGATAAATCATTTTAGACGAAAATTTCCGTCTAGAATAGTATTCTAGACGGAAATTTTATTTTTAATTTTTTTTAAAAAAATCCTAGTAATCTAGACAGAAATTTCCGTCTAGAATGTATTCTAGACGGAAATTTCCGTCTAGGATACACGCCCATTTTTTAAAAAAAATTTAACCCGTCAAAACCCCCGCTGCCCTCCGTTCCCCCCAAAATCGAAATTTTCATCAAATTTCCTCCCCCCCAAATCCTCAACTCCAAACTCCATCTCCTCCAATCCCTCCTCCAATCGAAATTTTAATCCGCTCCTTTCCTCCACAACGTCGTCCCCTACAGAACCCCAAACCCCTCCTCCAACTCCTTCTCCGGCGGGATCCCGCCCTCCTTCGCCGGCTTCGCCGCCATCGAGACCCTGGACCTCAGCCACAACCAGCTCTCCGGCGAGATCCCTGCCTTCCCCCCTATAACCCTGTCCACCCTCGCGTCGCTCGACCTCAGCTTCAACCGGCTCTCCGGCTCCGTCCCGGCCGCTCTGCCCACGAACCTGATAGTCCTCGCCCTGCGGTCGAACTCCCTCTCGGGCGAGTTGAGTCCGCCCGCCTTCGGGTCCCTGAAGCTCCTCGAAGTAGCGGAGCTGGCGGCGAACAGGTTCACCGGCAGAATCGGAGGCTGGTTCTTCCTGATGCCGTCGCTCCAACAGGTCATCGTTGCGGTCGGTAGCTTTGTAGGCGAGCTGGTTTAGTATTTCTATCCTTATTTTTACGATTCTCGTTTTCAGCATAAATTTGGTCTATCATTGGCAACATGCATTGATTTGGATTGGACTGGACATACTGGGTGACTCTTGAACTCTTTTGAGCATATATTTGAATGGTGCCCTTTTGCTGCTTATATTGGCAAAAGATGAGATTCAAGGGAATGATTTAGTAAGATTTGATCATAAAAAGTGTGTAGTGTGGAAAATGTTTTGATCAAGATATGTGCATGTGCACATTTTGTGAAATCTATACGTGTATGCAAGTTGATACTCAATAGAGATCTTGAAGCATTTCTCTTTGTTGTACATGCTGGTTGATAGCAGACAGGTCTAAGATCCCATGACCCAAGCTTGCAATTTTATGCAAGTACAGTTCGAGTAAGCGTGATGAATACAAGGTTTCTATCTTCTGCTGAAAATTGTACAGGTATGCTACACTTTTTGCACTGCTCTTTTACTATTATTAATTTATGAGAATGGCCATGTGAATCTTTTTAGTTCATACGGCTTTCATGAGAAATGACTCCACAATGGATTAGCATGCTTTATTCGAATTGGATGTTTTATTGGCCAAATCAAATTGCGTGTATTTGCAACACAGATTGCATGAACGTATCAGCAGAAGGATCATACGTAGGCATCATTGCTATCTCTAGCAATGAAATTTGGGCAAGTAATTGCACTGAAAATATTTCTGTACAATCCCCCCCCAAAATATTTACGAGAGTGTATCGGACGCGTGAGCGCATCAACGTGGCATTATGCCGCGTGAGCGCATCAACACGACATAATGAAGCAACAGCTGCTCGGTACATCCGAATGCTCTGTTCACATTAATTGTATTATCAGAAATGGTATATATATCTTATAGAATCAAAAATACATAATAGGATGATATTTCCCTTAAACTGGGACTCTGTAAGAAGGATCCACCATTTTCAGAATGAACAAGTTTCCCCTGTTGCCCCTCGAAACGCTGCAAAAGATCGAGTAGAGAAATGTTATAGCTAGAAACATTATTTCACTACTTCAACAAAGAATCAAGCTCTAACGTACATCTTTTCTGAAGTAATAGCGCAAGTATTTACTACTATTTATACCTTGAGATTCATTACCAACATTTGGCATTCAAAATATGTTTAGGCTATTACTATTGTGAAGTTAGACGTGAATCGCTCTAGGTAACTAGAAAATAAATATTATTCCCTGCTAGAAAGCTCTTTTCCTTATTAGAAATTCAATTGCAATACATAATCGTGGCAACCAAATAATCATTCAGCAACATTTGCTTCTCAAACATTGAAAATCCATGAATCAAACTAGTAAGGACTCATAGTGTACATTTTACTTTTGGTAGAACATTGTAGGGGGTCATGTACGTTCTTCAGGTTCCAACTACTGATTTTTTTTTTGTCACTGAATCTTTGGTCAGGCAGAATTCCTGTACGGTTGTATGTACAGAGTGTAGGTGAAGAGATTGAAGACATAGAAGATGCAAGTGCAATGGATAGTTGGGATAAAATCTCATACAAAACCGACCAGTTGAGGTACACAAGGATGAAGGTACAAAAATACCTCTATAAACTTTCCTGTCTGTTAACTTTCCATGCCCCTTCTTGTCCTATATATTATTGAAATCCTTTTGCTTTATTGATTACATTACATTATCTACGTTTCTGTAACATTAGTATGTTTTGACAAGACTTCTCTGAGCAATTTTTAAATTTGGTTAATTACAGATACACCTATTGTACTATGATGGTTCAACCACTTGTAAGCTGTAAACTTTTTTATTAGCACTTACTAATCCCTGATCCATAAATGGAGAAAAATCCACTCTTATTTTTGAATAAAATGAGGTAAAAGGTAACTTAGCTTCATGTGATCACCACATGACATCTCCAGCACACACGAGAAACAATATGGTCTGGAGTTCAGGGGTAAAAGTGCTAATAAAACAGTTTGGGGCTAGAAGTTGCTACACATCTTGGTACATGTGGTGTATCTGCATTTAACCCTGAAGAATTTATCATTCTGAGTTCCAGCTGCTGATCATGCTTTTGTGCAGGTTGCAATCTCACATTAGAGGAGTTTCCTATTAATAACCTCTATGTATTTTTGTCTAGGTGTGGGATGCTGGAAGGAGGGGTTTGAGATCAGTTCAGGAAATCGAAGAGGATGTAGCTTTTGCGGATTCACCAGATCCTCACAGGCCCGTAGAGGATGTAGCTTTTGCTGTTGCTCGAATTTTCCAAAGAGGAGGAACTGTGCGTAATGTTGTGCGATGGAGCATACAGAACCTCTTGTAAATAATTTATGTAAAAATTTGTAAAAAATTTATGTATCTCTCTACTATTTTGGTGAATTATTATTTGAATATAATGTGATTTGATATTAGAATATAATTAGATTGTGTTGGATATGAATATAAATTTTTTTGTTCAATATTATGTACATGCACCATAAGTAGATTCTGCCAAAAAAAAAACACTGTAGCATAGTATCCTAGACGAAAATTCCGTTTAGGATGCTCAAATTCCGTCTAGGATGCCTTTTTTAACAAAAAAAAACAAAAAATTTTAAAACATCAAATTCCGTCTAGAATGAGTATTCTAGATGGAAATTTCCGTCTAGAATACTCATTCCAGACGGAATTTTTTTCCGTCTAGGATGAATTATTCTAGACGGAAATTCCGTCTAGAATAATCCGTCTAGGATGTATTCTAGACGGTTTTTAATTCTGTCTAGAATATTCCGTCTAGGATGTATTCTAGACGGAATTTCCGTCTAGAATACTACATCCTAGACGGAAACATACTAGACTCGTATTCTAGATGGAATTCCGTCTAGAATAAGCATTCTAGACTGAATTCTGGGTATCCTAGACGGAATTTTCCGTCTAGGATACCTCATTATTTAGCAGTGACGAGGACTGCGTATAAGAAAGTATGCATGTCATATTCCCGTACTTACCCTACTGTACTAGCTTAAACTTGTGTCCGAAAGGTCATTTCACATGTATAGGTGAAATCACATTCACTGCAAATAAATACTCAATAAACCAGGCACTCCTCAAGTCCAAACATGGTAGATAGTACCCTTGAATATGTAAACACTGTATACATACATACTTATGTATATATATACAGCAGATGATTTAAACAGAAGCACGAACGAAACAGAAAGAAAATACTACGATGAGTCGACTCGTGCTCAAATATGAGTCGACTCAGCAGAACACATATAATAGCAGGAAAGGGCTTCATGAGTCGACTCATAACAGTCATGGGTCGACTCATGACTTATGGGTCGACTCGTATACTGACGAGTCGACTCAGCAGAAGCAAAAAGACAACAAAACTAGACTTCGTGAGTCGACTCATGCAAGTCATGGGTCGACTCAACCTGATGAGTCGACTCATGATGAGTCGTGAGTCGACTTACGAGCTGAAATCTGCATATATCGCAAGTTAGAATTCTCCAACTCGATCCATCCTTCCATTATACTGATCTACACCTCTATAGGTATCAATTTTAGATTTTATGATACAGTGAGAAATTCACATATAGCATGAGAAACAAATACTTATAAGTTAAATATAACAATTTACTCCTATACATGAAAGGAAGCATTTAAACAATATAAAACTCAATATTTTTATTTCTTTAAATAAAATTCCAGATCTGGGTTTTCATCAAAAACTTGTTGGTGGGGATTTAAATCCGAAATACATGATTTCTAGCATTTACCCTAACAAGGATATTGATTTATACTTGAAAATAAGTCTTAGGCTCAATAAAACTCATGGAAAACAGTTGTAAACTATTAAAAACATGGGAGAAGGGTTGGTCAAGATGTTACTCACCTTAGAAGTGTTAGACCCTAGAGGGGGGTGATTAGGGTCTTATGCTAATCTAATCCGATTAAATGCCAATTAAAATTAATTAATACGTTATCCTAGCAAGTATGAAATACAACAAGAATATAAGCTAGGATAAGCAATATGAACAATGAGATATATCCTATATGATAGAGATATATGCAAGGATATATAAACAACACAAGGGTAAATAAACAATCTACACAAGTGATAGGGTAATATGATGAGCAATACACAAAGGCGATATAAGATATGAAAACAAGAATAAGAACGCCAATGCAATCACAAACACACGATATGATCACGGAGTTCGGACCTTCCGTCCTACGTCTCCGCTCCCCACTCCCGGGGAGAAATCCACTATCACAACCGAGTTTTCTACGTTCACCCGAATAACGTTTACACCTCACAGTATCGGTTTTCAACGCTCACCGATCAACGTCACTCGTCACAATCGGTTTTCTAGTTCACCGAAAACTTCACAACACACTCGGTTTCTAGCTCACCGAAAACCTAACAATCTCACAATGTAACAAATATAAATTGTTCTCTAATATGGATGAGAACACAATAAAAGCCCACACTCAATGTTACAACTCTCACAACCCTAATATATTATGAATGCAAATACAATAAGCTCAAGTGGGTGTGTGTAAACAATGAGTGAAATCAAAATCAAAACTAAACTCAATTAAAATCTAGCATATAGAAATTATAAACAAAATAATAAATAGCTAGAAATGAGTTTAGAGATTCTTCTCTGAATAACAAGATGGAGAGATGGAGATTGAAGCCCAAACAAGAAGATGATCTCCTCCACTTGTGAAAACTTCTTCACAAACAAAACAAACCCTTAAACACACTTTAAACCCTTGTTTAAAATTTGTTTTAAAAACTTCTTAGATTTTCTTAAGAGTTGAAGGCAATGGGGTATTTATACCCTCTCACAACTCAGCCAAGAAACCAGAGCAAAAGACAAAAAACAGCCCCAAGGCAACGGTAAAAAAACTAGCCGTTGGAAGCTGAAGGAACACACGTCGGTTGACCGAAAATTTTCATCGGTCGACCGGACCGGTCGACCGACAGGCTTCTGTCGCCCAGAGAACTTTTGACCTCAGGTTCGGTCGACCGACCGAATACTGATACTCAAAAAACTGTATATCTGGTTTTAAAACGCTGTTTAAAAATATCAAATAAATTCCAAAAAATGTAAAACTTTGGGGAATGATTGTAGACATGATAATAAACATGCTACAACGACTGGTTTCGAAAAAGGACTTCCCAAATGAAAAATATCATCATTTTACAAAATAGTCCAAAACATGAAAACCTGAAAATTGATATTTTGATATTTTGACTTAAACAACATTTTGAAACCTTATGAAATGATTGTATAGACTTGATAAAAGATATAACATGTTGTTATGAAGTCTATAACCTAGAAATACAATATTTTCATAAAATTGCATATTCTATGCAATATATTCAAAACACTAAATATGATTTCATTAAATATAAGCTTGTTAAAGATGAAATCATATATAGGCATATAAACATGAAACAAAATAGTATTTTCCAATTCTATTCATTTGTTTCATATATAAACTCGAAAACTATTAAACCAAAAACGTATATGTATATATATAAAACTATATATATATAGAGAGAGAAACCAAAACTTGTGTATATATATATATAACTATATATATATACAAGGAAACATCATAAAATGTGTGTGTATAGATAATTGAGCTTAGAGTATATAACACACATAATATAAAATCTAAAACTACATTACCCAAGCAATCTTGATCTTCATTGTAGCTCAACTTGGTACACATGCGGATGAAGCTTGAACTTGATCTTTAAATATGAATTGCATGTTGCTTCACTCCACAATTCCGCCAACCTCCATTTGATATCGTCGTTATGGCGCAATTCAATCTCCCCCTTTTTGATGATGACAAACAATTTACAAAAAGGATATATGCATGAAAGGGAATGAATATATAAATTATAATTCACATGCATATAAACAAGAAATAGTATACATATACTCACAATATTTCTCCTCCTTTGACAACATCAAAAAGGGGACAAAAGAAATACGAGAGCGAAAGCTCCCCCTATCAATAAGCATAGGTGAGTATTATGTATATATATATAGGGATTGCTCCCCCTATCAAAAAGCCATATAGAATATATGCAATGAAGATCATGGCAAACATATGTGAGTAAGCATAGATGAATATGCAATAAGCATAGGTGAGTATCAAACAAGTATAGGGATTGCTCCCCCTATCAAAAAGCCATATAGAATATATGCAATGAAGATCATGGCAAACATATGTGAGTAAGCATAGATGAATATGCTAAATATCACCCACATACAAAAGATAATGAGAACATATATAAATATATCAAGATGAACATATTGTCTCCTATCATAAAAGCCAATGTATAAAATAGATTTATGAAATCAAAAGAGAGAAAACATGAGAATCATGCAAAAAGAGTTTTCAAATGAAAACAAATCAACCAATGAAATCATAAATCACAATTAAATCATATAAGAGCATAAAATCAAATCATCATTGATTTTAAAAAATCAAGAGAGGCAATTATATCTAGCTCTTGAGCTAGTATCAATCCATATGAACATTTTTAGCACCCGGTAAACAATGTTTGGGAATAAACACCCAATAACTCCGGAGGGTTATATAAACATAGTCCTCTCATCAAACAAAGAATAATAATCATGAAATCAAAAGATTTTGTTCAAGAAAAATTGTTTACATAACCAAAAGATTTTAAAGCATAATTTTCAAAACCAAGACAAAGAAAGATAAAAACAATAAAATTCTTAGTTTGAAAATCAAATTTGTTTTGGTACCCAAGAACTCTTGGTACCAAAGGATTTAGGGACATGACCCCTATCATTTAAGCTCAAAACCTTAGGGTTATGAACCCTCTTAGGTATATGTGGTGCACTAACATGGTCAAAACAATATTCATTCAAATGACCCTTCCGATTGCAATTTGTGCAATGAAAGAGATCCATTTGTTTTTGTGGACCATTAGCTCGTGCACGGGAATCATTTGCAAATAAAGATTTTCTTTTAAAATTATTTTGCAAATGAGAAACATTCTTAAACAATGGTCTATTTGGAACATATTGCAATTTAGAAGCTTTTTGTATATCAAAGCAAAATTTAGCAAGATGTCCAAACCTACCACAAACATCACATTTAAAAACATGTGGTCTATTGGAAGCATTTGTCAAATGAGATTTTCTTTTCAAATCAAAGCAATATTTGGCCAAATGACCAAAACGACCACAATAATCACACTTGAACACACTAGCATGCTTATGATGAACTTTATGAGAATGAGCATGTGAATGTGTAAGTGTACACGATGAAGAAGCTACATGAGATGCACAAGGAGCATTACAATTCTTAAGTTTGTGTGCATCATAACAAAACTTAGCTAAATGACCTTGACGGCCGCAAATAGAACACTTATAAGTTTTGCTATACATGTGTGCATAATGAGTAGATGATTTTGATTTAGTCTTGGCACACATGTCCATAAGCTTCTTATGGTTATTAATGCATATTTTCAAAGTTGAATCTAAGGATGAAATACTATTTTTCATAAGATTCAAATCTTCATTTTTAGGCACATATGCATTTTTAGAAGTAGAACATAAATAATCATTTATAAAGGAAGCAGTATTATTTTGTATGTTCTTTACTTCTAACATGGCATTATCTCTTTCATGAGTTAAACTAGCAACGTTTGAAGTTAAAGAAACATGATCCAATTTTAATTTTTCATTGTTTTCTTTAAGGATCACATTTTCATTAGAAATAGTTTCAAACTTAGATGCTAACAACTCATGATCGGATTTCAAAATTTCATGCTTGCTTTGTAAATTAATGAAATCATTTTGCAATTTGTTAAAGGCATGTAATAATTTTTCACTAGCACAAGCAAGTTCATCATTAGGTAAATCATTTATGGTTTCGAACTCGCAAACCTCACTAGGGCTATCGCCTAGTGGCCGTGTGCATGATGCTCCACATGAACTTGAAGCGGGATCCTCCAAAGCTTGTCGGATCGCCTCCAAGTCTCCTTGATGTGCTTCTATAAATATCCATAAGGTGTAAGCACTATCAAAATGAACAAACTTGTTAGACATAGATGAGTTAAAAGCATTTAACAAATATTCTAACAAAATGTTGTTCATAGTAAACATGCGATGATCATTTTTATTCCACTTGGATTTCTCCAAAATGGGCACAATATAAGCATCATCTATAATTTCCCATAAATCAAAATGTTTAGATCTAACAAATAGTTTAAATCTAACACACCATTGGGCATAGGGGAAATTGTCTAATCTAGGAGCAACACTAGAATCATAGCCTAAACAAGATGCATCATTCATATTCATAATTTGTAAAAATATGCAAGCAAGATGCAAATGCAATCAAAACAAGATTAGCACAAAAAGATAACTTGGATCTTTAACTCAAGGCGATTAGACCTTAAATCAAAGAGCACCAAGCTCTGATACCAATTGTTAGACCCTAGAGGGGGGGTGATTAGGGTCTTATGCTAATCTAATCCGATTAAATGCCAATTAAAAATAATTAACAACTATATTCTTGCAAGATAGGTATACAATCTATTATGGGCAAGAATATGCAATATACACAAAGTGATATATCCTATATGATGAAATATATTATGAGTTATATGCAAGGATATGAAACTAAGGGTGATATAAACATAAACAAGATAAACAAGATAGTGGACAAAGTGAACAATAGATAATGGCGACAAGAATGATATGAACAATAAGCACAAGTGAGACGCCAAGACAATCACAAACACACAAAGATGATCACGGAGTTCGGACCTTCCGTCCTACGTCTCCGCTCCCCACTCCCGGGGAGAAATCCACTATCAACCGGGTTTTCTACGTTCACCCGAATAACGTTTACACCTCACAGTATCGGTTTTCAACGCTCACCGATCAACGTCACTCCTCACAATCGGTTTTCTAGTTCACCGAAAACTTTACAACACACTCGGTTTCTAGCTCACCGAAAACCTCACTACACACTCGGTTTCTAGCTCACCGAAAACCTTACAACACTCACAATGTAACAAATATAAATTTGTTCTCTACAATAGATGAGAACACAATGAAAGCACAAATCAAAGTTACAATCTCTCACCACCCAACTATACTATGTATGAAAGATACAATAAGCTCAATGTGGGTGTGTGTAACAGTGAGATTCAATAAAACTTAACTCAATAAGAACTAGCAATAAGAATTGATATGAAATTCAATAGTAAAAATGCTAGGAAATAGAGTTAAGGAAACTTCTCTATAAACACAAAGAGAGGATGATGAAATGTTGAAGATGATACACGATTTTGTAAAATCAATTGGGCATAGTAAATCAATTCCAAAAATAGTAAAATTTTGAGGAAAGTTTTTAAACATGTAGATAAACATGTAAAAGAAAGAATTTATTGAATATCACTTCCCATTTATGAAAACTCATCTGTTTTGTAAAACATGCACGGACATGCACAAACGAAAAATATGATTTTGTAAATTCCATTAAACATAACAAATCAATTCCAAACTTGATGAAACTTTACGAAATATTTATAAACATGAAAACAAACATGTTAGAAAAAGAATTTCTCAAATTGAATTTCTATTTGTGAAAACTCATGTATTTTACAAGTATGTCCAAAACATGAAAACCCAAAACCATGCATGTATATATATAACTATATATATACATAGAAACCAAATACTTGTGTGTATATGATATTGAGCTTAAGGTACTTAACACACATAATATAAAATCTAAACTAGATTACCCAAGCTTGATCTTGATCTTCATTGTATCTCAACTTGGTACACATGACCTCCATTTGATATGATCGTTAAGGCTCGATTCCATCCATCCTCCAACAACGTTGTTTGTCTACAAAACATAGGAATGCACAAACACTAGACAAACAACATTAGTAATAAATTGTTTGTTAAACATCATCAAAACAAGAAGGCCAACAAGAAGTGATGATGATCAATCCCCTTCGCTGCAATCCACAAAAAGCCGCTGAAAATCCCCAAAAATGGCCCAAGAATGCCCAAAAACGAGCTAGGTTTTGAGGGGGAGAGGAGGCTAGGGTTTCTCTAGGGTTTTCTGATGAACAAGAGTGTTTTCGGGTGGGGAGAAATATATATGAGTGGGTAAAACCCGACCCGAAACCCAAACAAACCCGACCCAGAAAAACCAGAAAAACCCCGATGAGTCGACTCATGACAGTCATGGGTCGACTCATGACTCATGGGTCAACTCATAATATAATGAGTCGACTCAGCAGAGACTTATGACAATGAGAGATGATATCATGTCGACTCATGACAGTCATGGGTCGACTCATGAGCTGAGAACTGAGTTTCTTCGACACTGATGCTTATGATTTGCAAATTTGCAAACTCAACTTCATAACTGATGCATATATACATCCTCATAAACTCAAAAATGCTAGATTTCATGAACAACCATATCATAAAGATATTTATCATAAATAAATATTATTTCTCATCATAAAGATATTTATCATAAATAAATATTATTTCTCACTAATAGTAACATATATAAATTTTCAAAATTTGCGGGGTCTTACAAGTGGCGACACCGATCCACTGGTAACAAGTCATATAACTAGACATCATATAACAGGTCACTGGTTCACATCTCACACAGAGTCAACGCTCATATCATCGGATAACTGACTGTTCACAAATCCTCTACGTGCATCCAATCCCGCTACACATGCGGCCTAGAGGACTACACATAAACCGTTTTCTGCCTGGTTCGAATGACGAAATAAATTTCCCACTGACCAAAGTGATGTACACACTTCACTTTAGCCCTACAAACCAACCCTAGTGGCGACACCAACCACTGACGCGAGCCTGAAAGATACATCAACAGCCTTATCCGATCACATGAACCATGACTTTCCCACCCCACCTCTCTTGTTTTTCTAAGTTAACATACACACAAGTTTCTAAGTCTTAAACAGGACACACCAGGCCACACTAGTCATGCATTTCTAACGGTTCTCAAACATAACAAAGAGTAATAAATGCAGCTAATCATATACAACAATATCATAGCATATCACATAATTAAAAATTAAGAAGCATAAATCATGAATAATTCATAATAATCCCTTTTCTAAAATAAATCTTTTAAAAATATTTATAATTGTTCTAAAATAATTTCTTTTATAAAACTTTATTAAATTATTGAAATTATTCTAAATTGATACTTATTCTAAAATAATTTCTTTTAAATTATTTATAATTATTATAAAATAATTCTTTTGTCAAATAAATTCTATTAATTTATTATAATTACTCTAAAATGATTTTTCACCAAAATAATAATTATTTTAAATTGATTATTTTGTTAATAAATTCTTTAAAATTATAAATTAAACTAAAATAATTTTATTTTATTTTATCTTTATAGTATCTATTATTACAAAATTATTTTTAATATCATTCGTCAAATAAATCCGTATAGGTCATCACAGTATATGTATTACAATATAAATGGTCAAACGTTATTGTTCACAGTCCGTTACGTCCATGACAGTTCTATACGTTATAGTTCCCAGTCCAATATGTTCACGACAGTTCTATATTTGCAACGAGTAATTATTCGGGTAACGAGTTCTTATGCATAATTAATCTGTGATCAATCTAAAATTATACTGAGTAAGAATAGGGATCTTACAAGCAACTAATTAATTCAGGGTGGATCTAAGAATTGAATGACAAGTCAAGAGAATATTGGGATCTTGCCTCGGGGTTCGTTGAACGAGTCGACGTTGACGATGCGAGCCTACGGCGGGGCGGTTGACGACGAGCGACGAGGCGCCGGGTTGTCTGCATAAGAGGCCGGTTATGGGTCTCGCGCGGGGTGATCTGAAGCGAAACTCGACGCACGAGCCGAGATGAGGACGAGGACGCCGACGACTGCCAGGCGACAGGCGGCCTCAGACGGCGCGAGCTGAGCCGCTGCCAGAGGCGATCCGATTCGAGAGGCGGAGCGCGCGGCGCTGGTGACCGAGGGCGGAGTTGGGCCCCTGCGAACTGGGCCAGTACGCAGCCGTCGAGCCTAGATGGCCGTCGCTGAAACTGAGGGCGGAGGAGGCGGGTTGTGGCTTGGGGCTGCGGGTTCGAGCTCTAAGGGGCAGGGGAAGGCCGGCTGTGGCGGAGACTCAGGCGGCAGGATCGACGGCGCGAGGATCGGAGGCGGAGGCCGCCGCGCGGTCAGGCGGGCCAGCGCTTGGTCGTCGACGGTCGGCGCGCGAAAACAAGCTGGGGCTGGAGAGCGGAGGAGATGGACGCAGAGTATGCGGCGGCGGTTCGGATTGAGAACAGGCGGTCTCGAGGCGTGGGGGAGCGGCGAGCGCGCGACTGTCGGCGTCGTCGTAGGGTTCAGGGTAGGGGCGGCGATGCTAAGGCAAGCGACGCTCGATCGCGGCGTAGGGGGGGAGCTGGCGGCTGGAGGGCAGTTGGCGGAGCTCGAGCTCGAGCTCGAGAGTGAGAGAGAGAGAGAAAGAAAGAGAGAGAAAGAGAGAGAGAGAAAGAAATAGCTGTGTACGAGAGAGAAGGCTGAGGGTTTAAATAGGAAAATTTTGAATAAAAAATAAAAAAATAAAATAAAATATTCAGAGATGATGCGTGTGGAGCCATTTTCTTGGAAAAAAAGAGAAGGGAGAGAACATGATGAGGGGGTGGTTGTTGGGGTTTGACGGGGAGCAACAGCTTAGATTATTTTCAAATGGGTTCAGGTATTTAAACAAAAAAAATTAAATAAATAGTTACGGGTATAAAAAAATTAAACCAATTACAGAATAATTATCTACAAAGAAAAACGTACATGTTGTACTAATACAACAGTTGATATGAAATAGTTGAAATATACACATATTGTATAATTAAACGAGAATAAATAATAATAAAAATATATTTACTTACATTTAAAATGGAATAATTATGTGACAATTATCTACACGATAAAACGTACCAGTTATGCTAATACTACAGCTGATACGTAAAAATTAAAATAATACAATAATTTACACAAATAATACGTAATTAATAATTCAACTTAATACAAGAATTAATACGTAATAGTAATAATAATACGACGTATTATTTAAAATAATACGTAATAGTATCAGTAACACAACGGATAAATCCTAGAAATTTTCATTGCACTAAATTAATTTATAAATATCAAAACCATTTAAATAAATATAAAACTTAGACTTTAAATCATAAAAAATTTCTAGAAAATCGAGAAAAATACAAACACTCTTTTAAAAATCATAATTAAATATTTTAAAATACTAAAAATTTATTTTAACTAGTATCAAAATTTTACGGTTATTACATTCTACCCCCCTTAAAACAAATTCCGTCCTTGGAATTCAAAATACGTGTGACGCACAAAGAACCCAAGGACAGGAATATGGAAATGAGGTTATAGCAAGTCATGACAAATGTGTGAGCAATGTTGAATGAGGAAATGAATGTGTATATTATAAGTTATACAAGACACAATAGAGAATAATTCATGAGAATCAAAAGTGAATAGTCAATGCAAATCTATAAAGCAAATCAAGGTCATAAGAAAGTCTGATATGTAGTATAAATAATAAGAATGATGTAAGTAAAACATATAGAGAGTGAACACATAATTGAAAGAGATTGCTTAAGCATGTATATTGTAAATAAATAATTAATACGTATCAAATTATAATATAACACAACATCTAGACATAAGCAAAAATATAAATATAAGTTAACACAGTTTAATAGCAAAGAAGTCAACAACAAATATACAATTAAAAAAAATACAATATCAACACGATATTATTGATATAGTATCCTAAGATGACACATCACAACGTTAAAACATAATCAATAACACATAATTGGTAAAATACAACAATTATAACAAATATATAGTATAAATATATGATATGAAATATAAATACATAATTCAAATAATTGTCAATCACTAGAATATATGATAAAACATATCAACTCAACAATATAAATAATAAAGAAGATAAAAGACAAAAATCTCAATAAAATATAAATCAATCATCCGTAAGCAGATGATAAATATGATAAAACACAAAACACATATATACAATACAAATAATAGATGAATCATATGCAAGAAAAAAGCAAAAAGAAACACTTGAAGATTATATAAGCAAAACAAAGTACCAAAGAATCAAACGTATATATAGTTTAGATAAACATAATGTACAACATAAGAGACATGAAAATAATAAAATATATCAAATTACAATAGAAATGTCATACAATTAGTTAGTAGAATAAACGTTCAAAATATACAAAAAGTATAGTTACAACAAAACACATGAATGCAATCAGGAAATCACATTCAACCAAATAAGACGTATAACGCGCAAGTATCGAAATTAAGAAATTAAAATTATGTTAAAAAGTTTAAAGATAATATTATAGCAACACATGTCTAAAACAGTTAGAAACATAAACGCACGTAAGGAAGCATAGATATAATAATCAAATATAGTGAACAGTAAAGATAGAACATGATAATAATAACATCGAAAGTACAGAATAGAGATATACAAATAAATAAATATTAATATTCAAAGAGTCATAAACAAATGTATCATGTAATATTACTAGAAAGCACAAGATATAAGACAAAAATGCATAATAAATCAGGCCAAAGGACAATAAATATTATAATAAGGTATACACAACACACATAATCATAATTGAAAATAGTATTAAGTAAAAGAAATAAACATAGATAAAACACATCAATACATATAGACAAACAAACAAAGGCAAATCATAATAATAATCAATAGCATGATGAAATGATACACAATAATTATTAGCATACAACAATTATATAGCATAAAGTAAATAATACGAAATCATAGACAGGTTCAAAGAAACACAAATAAAATTAAAGCATAAAGACAAAAAATATCAAACAAAAAGATAAACAAGATTCAGAAACATCTGATGTGTACAACAATATAATCATCGTGTATAATAAGCATTAAAATGAAAACATATACATAATAATAAGCACATAAAAGTGTGAATACTCATAGTACTAATCATGCTAACAAAAATAAATTTTGATGGAAGTAGTCACAAAATATTATATGATAAAATACCCGTAAGAGCAAACAAGTGATTCAAAATAATCATATTATATAAAACATAATAAAGAAATAATTATATATGTATTCGACAAACAATATAATAAATCAAAAATATTAGTAATATCCATAAGGTAAATAATAAATATAAACAAGATACACCATTAATAATCATTACGGTATAAAATCAATTCAGATGTAGCAATACATGGTATAGTAATCAAAATCACATAAATACAATCAATATAAATATTCATAAATAAAGATGTATATTACATAAAACATGAATTATGAAAAATAAAATAGATTTATAAACAAATAAAAACATAAGAAGAGCATAAATTCGTATAATAAAAACACTGATATATTATAGATAAATATATCATGAATGATTGATGAAGAAGAGCATAAATTCGTATAATAAAAACACTGATATATTATAGATAAATATATCATGAATGATTGATGAACATGTGAACATAAACACTGATAATACATGAAACATAACACAATTAGACAAAGTTGATACTAAAAATGATGAATGACTATAAATTAATAAAATATATATCGTAAATATAATAGTATACATGAATACACTATAATGAAAAACAAATAGTATGTATAAAAGAATGAAAAGTAAAACACAACATAAAGTAAACAAAACAATGAATAGAGAATGAGCAACAAACAACGTCACAGAAAAAAAATCTAAAAAAAAACACTATAAAATAAATACTGAAAATAATATGTGTATACAATGTATATAGTCACAAATGAAATAATAATACATATCGGAAACGAGGCAAATAACTATAATAGGTAATTGTACTATAACAACTCGTGAGTAAATATTATTCATACCCACAACGCTGTTTATGGTTATCTTTTATATAAAATTAATAACTGATGATATAATATAATGTAACAAAACTATATAATTAGTAGCTCAACTCCAAACCTAACAATATGAATAAATGTTTGAATATCAAAATAGAAATACATTGCTCTTAAAATAACAAAACCAATATGAACATACTAAAACAACCTAAGTAAGACAAAACTGATAAGAGAACTATGTACCGAATATATTGAGTTGAATAAAATAAAGAATAAGAATGTAATGCGTATATAGAATATTAAAATCATGAACTTAGTAATGTATGTTGGCCTTCTTGTTTTGAAGATGTTTAACAAACAATTTACTTCTAATGTTGTTTGTCTAGTATTTGTGTTTTCTTATTTATTGTAGACAAACAACGTTGTTGGAGGATGGATGGAATTGCGCTTCAACGATCATATCCAATGGAGGTTGGAGGAATTGTGGAGTGAAGCATCGTACAATTCAAGTTAAAGATCAAGTTCACGCTTCATCCGCAAGTGTACCAAGATAGAGCTTCGTTGAAGATCAAGATTGCTTGGGTAATTTAGTTTAGGAGTTTATATTATGTGTGTTGGTACTTTAAGCTCAATATCATACACACACACATTTATTGGTTTCCATGTATATATATAGTTATATATATACATATATATTTTGGTTTGATAGTTTTCAAGTTTTACTATGAAACAATTAAATACAATTGGAAAATATTTTTTTTTCATACTTAATACATTTATATGATTTCATCAATATCAATTTTATTTAGTTCCATGAAATCATGTTTTAGTATATTATATGTGTATTTTGATAAAATACTATATTCATTATTTATAGACTTCATAACAATAGTTTACATCTTCTATTAAGTCTATAAAATTATTTTGTATTGTTTCAAAACATGGTTTAGCTAAAATATCAAAACTCATGTGTTTATATTTTTGTGTATTTTGTATTGTAGCATGTTTATTATCATGTCTACAATCATTCTCCAAAGTTTTACATTTTTTGGAATTTATTTGATATTTTTAAACAGTATTTTAAAATCAGCAAATTGATTTGATTTACTCTTTGTTTGCACACACAACCATTGAGCTTATTGTATTTGCATACATTATATAATTGGGTTGTGGGATAGTGTGACATTGAGTTGAGCCTAATTGAGTTCTCACCTTGTTAGAGAGAACAATCATTTGCTATATTGTGCTTAATTGTTAAATCACTTTGTAATACTCTTGTACACCGAGTGAGGAGTGTGTGGTGAGAGTCGGGGATCGTCCCAAGAGGAGTGGCGTCGGTTGACGTGCCTAGGGAGAGGTTGTAACCGAGCACTTGAGGGAGACACGGCTAGGTCCAACACTTAGTGGGTGTAGAGTGTGATTGCAAGAGTGTGAGTTGTAGAGTTTTCGGTTAGCTAGAAAACCGAGTGTGTAGAAGAGGGTGAACGTAGAAAACCCGGTTGTGTTAGTGGATTTCTCCCCGGGAGTGGGGAGCGGAGACGTAGGACGGAAGGTCCGAACTCCGTGATCATATTGCTTGTTTGAGTTTGGCTTAGCACACTTATATTTGTTCATCTTTATAGCCTTTCTCTCATTGTTTATTTCATCCACTATATCATTTGTTTATGTTACCCTTGTGTTTGCATATCCTTGCATATATCATATAGTATACCTCTTTGCTAGGATATATCACCTTGTGTATATTGCATATTCTTGCACATAACTCTTTGTATATCTATCTTGCAAGAATATATTTGTTAATTAGTTTTAATTGGCATTTAATCGGATTAGATTAGCATAAGACCCTAATCACCCCCCCTCTAGGGTCTAACAATTGGTATCAGAGCTTGGTGCTCTTTGATTTAAGGTCTAACCACCTTGAGTTAAAGATCCAAGTTATCTTATTTGTGCTAATCTAGTTATGATTGCATTTGTCTTGCTTGCATATGTTCATATATATATCTTGAATATGAATGTATTTTGTTTAGGCTATAAATCCAATGTTGCTCCTAAATTCATTAATTTTCCCTATGCACAATGGGCTTCTAGATTTAAACTATTTGTTGAATCTAGAAATATTGACTTATGGAAAATTATTGATTGTGCTTATATTGTGCCCACATTGGAGAAATCTAAGTGGAGCAATCATGATAATAAAATGTTTAATATGAACAAGCTTTTGTTAGAATATTTGCTTAATGCCTTTGACTCATCATTTTCTAACAAATTTGTTCATTTTGATAGTGCTTACAATTTATGGAAATTCATAGAAGCACATCAAGGCAACTTGGAGGAAATCCGACGTAGTTTGGAGGATTGTTCTTCAAGTGAGTGTGGAGCATCATCATGCACACGGCCACTAGGCGATAGCCCTAGTGTGGTAAGCGATTCGGAATCCGATAGTGATATATCCATCAATGAACTCGCTTGTGCATATGATAGATTATCTCATGCCTATACAAAATTGCAAAACAATTTTATTGATCTTAAAAGCAAGCATATTAGTTTAAAATCCGATCATGAGTCGCTAGCTTCCAAACTTGATATTGTTGTTAAAGAGAATGCTATTTTAAAAGAAAACAATGAGTTATTAAGTTTGGAAAATAATAACATGTCTTCATCTATTGCTAGCTTAACTCATGCTAATAATAATGCCATGATAGAAGTAGAAACTATTAGAAATAAGTTTAATTCTTTTAGAAATGATCATGTTTCATCTACTTCTATTTCCAATGCTTGTATGCATAATGATGAATTGAATCTTGTGAAAAACCGAATATCATCTTTAGATTCAACCCTTAAAACATGCATTGTAGATAATAAGAAACTTATGGACTTGGGTGCAAAGTCTAGTACTACAACTTCTAAACCCGTACACTTTGCACACTTGTATAGTAAAACTTATAAATGCTCCATTTGTGGTCGAAAAGGCCATTTAGCTAAGTTTTGCTATGATGCACAAAAACATAAGAATATTAATTCTTCTTGTGCATCTCATAAGGCTTCTTCTTCATCACATGTACACACACATGCACCCATTGTTCATCATAAGCATGCTAATGTGTATCATTGTGATTTTTGTGGTAGAGTTGGTCACTTAGCTAAGTTTTGTTTTGATTTGCGAAAAGTTTCTAAATCGCAAAATATTTCAAGTAGACCAACATTATTTCAAAATGTTTCTCATTTGCAAAATAATCTTAAAAGATCATCTTTATTTGCAAATGTTCCTCGTGCACATCCACATGGTCAACATAACCAAATGCATCCTCTTCATTGCACTTATTGCAATCGAATGGGTCATTTGCATAATTATTGCTATGACCGGACTCGTGCACTAAATGTGCCCAAATGGGTTCATAACCCAAGGGCTTTGAGCTTTAATGATAGGGGTCATGTCCCTAAACCTTTTGGTACCAATATTACTTGGGTACCAAAATAATTTTGATTTTAAACCAAGAATTTTAATGTTTTATTTTTCTTTTTCTTGGTTTTGAAAAATTATACTTTAAACTTTTGAACATGAAAACAATATTTTTTTCATTGATCTAATTATTTTGTGTTCATGATTATTAGTTTCGTTTTGATGAGAGGTTTGCATTTATATAACCCTCCGGATTTATTGGGTGTTTATTCCCAAATCATGTTTACCGGATGCTAGAATGATTATATGGGTTGTAACAAGCTTAAGAGCTTGATATATTGTTGCCTCTCTTGAAATTCTTTTGTTAAAGATTTTATTTTGATTGATTGCTTTGAATTCATTATACTTCACTTATATGATGATATTTATGTGTTTGTGCTTATGGATCATCTATTCGTGCCTTATAATGTACTCTATATGTGGTTTGATTAAATTTTTCAAAGAAAAATTCTTTCATTAATCAAACATCGACTTTTTGGATATAAACTTTGATTTATGATTTCTTTTGATGGATTTGTTTTCATTTGAAAACTTTTTTGCATGTTTCTCATGTTCCTCTTCTTTTGATTTCATAAATCTATTCTTATACATGGTTTTTATAATGAGACACTATCTTTATAATGTCATATCTTTATGTGTCCTCATTGTATCTTGTTTGTATGTGAGTAATGCTTAGCATATCTTTTCATTTTTGCTTGCTCACATATTTGCCATGATCTTTCTTTATCTATATTCTACATGGCTTTTTGATAGGGGGAGCATTCCCTATAATTGTTTGATACTCACCTATGCTTATTGATAGGGGGAGCCTTCGCTCTCTTAATTCTTTTGTCCCCTTTTTTATGTTGTCAAAGGGGGAGAAATATTGTGAGTAACATTTCCTTGTTTATATGCATGAGAATTATAATTTATATATACATTTCCTTTCATGCATATATTCCTTTTTGTAAATTGTTTGTCCTCATCAAAAAGGGGGAGATTGTTGGCCTTCTTGTTTTGATGATGTTTAACAAACAATTTATTACTAATGTTGTTTGTCTAGTGTTTGTGCATTCCTATTTATTGTAGACAAACAACGTTGTTGGAGGATGGATGGAATTGCGCTTCAACGATCATAGCCAATGGAGGTTGGAGGAATTGTAGAGTGAAGCATCGTACAATTCAAGTTAAAGATCAAGTTCAAGCTTCATCCGCAAGTGTACCAAGATAGAGCTTCGTTGAAGATCAAGATTGCTTGGGTAATTTAGTTTAGGACTTTATATTATGTGTGTTGGTACTTTAAGCTCAATATCATACACACACACATTTATTGGTTTCCATGTATATATATAGTTATATATATACATATATGTTTTGGTTTGATAGTTTTCAAGTTTTACTATGAAACAAATGAATAGAATTGGAAAATACTATTTTGTTTCATATTGGAAAACATATTTTTGTTTCATACTTAATACATTTATATGATTTCATCAATATCAATTTTATTTAGTTCCATGAAATCATGTTTTAGTATATTATATGTGTATTTTGATAAAATACTATATTCATTATTTATAGACTTCATAACAATAGTTTACATCTTCTATTAAGTCTATAAAATCATTTTGTATTGTTTCAAAACATGGTTTAGCTAAAATGACAAAACTCATGTGTTTATATTTTCGTGTTTTGGACCTCCTTGCAAAATGATGATATTTTACATTTGGGAAGTCCTTTCTGTATCATGTCTACAGTCATTCCCCAAAGTTTTACATTTTTTGAAATTTATTTGATATTTTTAAACAGTGTTTTAAAATCAGCAAAACATGTTTTGAATATGTCAGTTTTCGGTCGACCGAACCGGTCGACCGATCATTTGATCTTTCATCACTGGGCGACAGAGAGTCTGTCGGTCGACCGGTCCGGTCGACCGAAAAACTCCATCGGTCGACCGCACCGGTCGACCGAAAAGCTTTTAAGCAAATTGAGAGTTTGTTTTTGTGATTCAATTCTACAAGAGCTTGAGGAGATCATCTATTGGTGTTTGGGCATCCAACTCTTCTCCCTCCACTCTTGATATATTGAGAAGTTTTCTAAACTCTATTTCTAGCTTTTTTATATATTTGATTATCATTGTTATTAAGCTAGAACTACATTGAGTTTAGTTTTGATTTATATCTCTTTGTTCACACACAACCTTTTGAGCTTATTGTATTTACATTCATAGTATAATTTGGGGTTGTGGGTTTGTGACTAAGAGTTGTGCTTATTTGAGTTCTCACATTGTTTTGAGAACAATCATTTGTTATATTTGTGCTTATTGTGAGAATCACTTTGTAATACACTTGTACACCGAGTGAGGAGTGTGTGGTGAGAGTCGGGGATCGTCCCAAGAGGAGTGGCGTCGGTTGACGAACCTAGGGAGAGGTTGTAACCGAGCACTTGAGGGAGACACGGCTAGGTCCAACACTTAGTGGGTGTAGAGTGTGATTGCAAGAGTGTGAGTTGTAGAGTTTTCGGTTAGCTAGAAAACCGAGTGTGTAGAAGAAGTTCCGGCTTCCAAACCGGATTGTGTTAGTGGATTTCTCCCCGGGAGTGGGGAGCGGAGACGTAGGACGGAAGGTCCGAACTCCGTGATCATATTGCTTGTTTGAGTGTGCTTTGGCGTTTATTCATATTTATGTTCATATCTTATATCGCCATTGTCATTAGCTCATTATCTATATATGCCTCTTTGCTAGGATATATCATATTGTATATTGCTTATCCTAGTTCATATATATTGTTGCATTTCATACTTGCTAGGATAACTTGTTAATTAGTTTTTAATTGGCATTTAATCGGATTAGATTAGCATAAGACCCTAATCACCCCCTCTAGGGTCTAACAATGTATATCACTAAAAATACGATCAATATACAATAATCTAGAATATAGGTAAATAGTAGATGATATGACAGCAAAGCGTACACATACACAATATAACTATACAAAAGTATAATTAAACACAAGAAAATAATCTGAATATCAGATATGTTATGTAATGTATATGTAGGGTCTAGAGCAATGGAAAAAAATACTTAATAACATGATTTGAACAATTGAAAATATATAAGTAATGGTATATATTTTTTATGAAAAAACACATAATATAACACTATGCGTGATACATAAAATAATGTAATAATAATACAGAAATCAATACAATCAAATGATATATAAGTCAAATCAAAGAAAATATAGTTGTAAAAATAATAACATATATAATGATGACCGATACGAGGAAAGATGAATTATAGGTAGAGTATGTAGTCGCCAGCGATGAAACAAGAACAGTAGGAAGCCCCGGAGTCAAAGAATGTTAAGATAAGGACGAAAGGAAATCTATCAATAAAATAGGATAAGGGCTCAAGATTAGTCTAACGGATGAGATATGATATGTATCTAAATTTTCCACTATATTCTTACTGGTAGGATATCAGGATCGTGACCGGGACTGTGACCTGCATGGGCCACCACTAAAACCTGTCACGCCCCGCTTCCTAAAATACCCGGGAATCGGAACGTGAATAAGTCCGCGACGTATTAGATTGAGAAGAAATATACACTATTATTTTTTTTCTTTTCTTCTCAATCCAATACGCTAAGCGTCTGGAAATAAATACAATGTGAAGTCACAGGTCCCCGATCACAACCAGTAAGAAAATAATAGACAAACTCAGAATAAAAATATCATATCACAAATATGATAACATCTGAGACATAATATTCGGGTTAACATGCCCTTATACAAGACTATCTGAAAGAAATGCTAGAAAATATAAAATACATCGATCAACAGAATGGAAGGTGCTACAAAAGTAAATGGAGGACCAATAGCTAAGCTTCGGCTTCTTCTGCTCAGTCTGCAGAGCACTCTTGTGGGGAATCCTCTGGCTCCTGCTAAACCTGTTCTTCCTCTAAGTCTGACGTACACCAGAGAAAACAGGTGTACGTCAGGGTGCATGGCACACGACTGTAAAACCCCAAAAATTTGAATATAGTGTGTTAAATAATTATAAATATGTTATATGATGAAAATAATGTATTTTGATATTTGAGTATGATAGGAATTTATTTGAGATCAATTTAATGTATATTTGTGAATATATGAGTGTAAATAATCAAAACATGCACAAAGGCCAAGAGTGAAAATCTGGGAATTTTGACCAGTTGAGAGTTTCTATGTTTTTCATACTAATTCATTAAGAATCTGGAAAAGTGTATAATACCAAAGTTGTAGGTCTCTTCAAGAGATTTCCAACAAATCTTAGATCACCTTATTCCGAGATCGTATGAGAAAGTTATAGCCAAAATATCGAAGGGAATGTTCCTAGTCAGACTGAATTTCCAGTTTCGGGTTTCGGGTTTCGGGTTTCGGGTTTGCTGCTATATAAATACATGTTATATCACGAAAATCACCTCTTTTCTTCTGTTTTACAAACTCTAGCAGCCCCCCTCTTCTATCCCAAACCCTAGATCCGTTCTTGGTGATTTTTGAGGAGTCTCGAAGGGTTTCAGCGGGATTTGGAGCGATTCTATCGAAGGAGGAGCATGCTCACGCGTGTTCAGGAGTTCTACAATACCCCCTCAGGCGAGTAACATCTCGCCCATTCCTCTCCCATGTTTTTAAAAGTTTACAAATGTTTTTTCATGAGTTTTATTAAGCCTAAGACTTATTTTCAAGTATAAATTAATGCTCTTATTAGGGTGAATGCTAGAAATCATGTGTTTCAGATTTGAAAACCTCACCAACGAGTTTTTGATAAAAACCCAGATCTGGAGTTTTATTTAAAGAATAAAATATGAGTTTTATTTTGATTTAACGCTTTCTTTCATGTATAGGAGTTAAATATGAGTTTTAACCTACAAGAGAATCGTTTCTCATGATAAATATGTTTTTCTCACTGTATCATAGTCTAGAATTGATAGCTATAAAGATGTAGATCAGTGTAATGGAAGGATGGATCGATTTGGCGAATTTAACTTGTGATATATGTAGATTTTAGCCCGTAAGTCGACTCACGACTCATCACGAGTCGACTCATCACACTGCTGGATTTTCAACTTTTAGCGACGGACAAATCCGTCGCTATAAGTTGATATTCCGTCGCTAAACGATTTAGCGACGGAAAAATTAAAATTCCGTCGCTAAATTTTCGACGCTATAATAGGGGTGCCTAAAAAGACTTTTGGCGACAGAAATTCCGTCGCTAAATTTTAGCGACGGACTATTAGCGACGGAATTGTGGTCGCCAATTTAAAAAAAATAAAAAATTAAAAAAACAATAACGACGGAAAATCCGTCGCTAATATATCTTTAGCGACGGAATTTCCGTCGTTAAAGAAACAATAGCGACGGAAAATCCGTCGCTATTGTTTTTTTAATTTGTACAGGTATAGTTTCGTGCATGTTTTCCGTCGCTAAATAGGACTTTAGTGATGGAATTTCCGTTGCTAAAATTGGTATAGTTTCGTGCATGTTTTCCGTCGCTAAATAGGACTTTAGTGATGGAATTTCCGTTGCTAAAATTGTTTTTAGCAACTGATTTTCCGTCGCTAAAAATTACAAAAAAATTTGGTAAATAATTTAAAAATTGAAAATACCTTGTACAATATCGATAATAATTTTTAAAAACCTGTTCAATCAGCAAAAGAAAGCTTCAATCTTACGCAAATATCACATCTCACACATATATCACACATTTAATTCAATAAAAGTAAGTAAAAGTTTCTCGACAGGTACATAATAAATATTGTTTATACAACACAAGAAATTGTTTTCAAAGTTATGTTAAGGACAATCAATCCTCCTGATCATCATCATCATCCTCATCCTCAACACCAGCCACATTATGACTACCCCCGGCTGCACCTTGTGAAGAAGTCCCGGCCTGTAAATATAAATCAAATGTTAACAAGTGTGTGTAAACGTTAATAAGAGTACAAATATAAATATACTACAACACAACACCAAAACATCACAACACCACAACACAACACAACAACACAACAACACAACACCACAACTTGATATAATATTTTGACTATAGATTATATTATTTCGTGTTCTCCCTATTTCAAGCATCACAAATAGGTTCTGATTTCATTTATATGAGCAGCAAAGCAGAAAATGTGACCACCAATAGCCGATCGCAAGGAATAAGATTTCTTCATCTTCGGAAGGTAATCTTGTCTGAACCCTACCATAAGTTCCTCGCTTGATGGCTCTGGACTGTAGACGGGTTACATGCCGGGACGCTTCCAGAAACGACTTGAGATTAACCTGTGTCGATGTCTCCTTGCTGGTCATATTAGTGGTGACCTTCGGGAATTCTCCGTCTTCAACTACCGCTCTCCTTCGTCGGAAACGCCTAAGCCTTGGTTTCGGCATTTCGGTACTGAGCCGTTCGAAAACTAAAACTCTTTCGGGGACCGCCCTAATGCAGCTGTACTCAGACAATACCGCCCGAATGAGCTTGGAACAGGGGCATTGAGTTTCTAATCCTCGAGGACTCCTCTTTCTGGTTTTCCTCGTGCTCCCATCTCGATAGTACAACTCATCGGTTTGAAGGTCTGGGTAATCTATCGCGTGTCGGCACGATTTCTCAGGTATAACATCATAGTCATCACCAGACGATAACGTTTCCTTCTGAGAGCGAATTACCTTCTTCGGACTTTCGAGAGTCACGCGTCTCGAAACGCGCCTTTGTGGGCGCGAATTCTCGACGGGCTCCTGAACTTCAATGCGCAAAGTAGTGCGCTTGGTTGCCCTGATTTCCTCGTCATATTGAGGGTTGTGGCGACCCCCATCATGTTGATTCGTTCGGGGCTTTCTTAGTGGGCCCAAACGTCCTTGGATTGGAATTTTGCTTCGCTCCTCGGGAAGTGGACCGAGGCACTCCAAGATTGACTTCCTTTTCTGGGATGGTCCTGCGGGATCTCCCGGAGCAGTTGTGGAAATCATCGGCGGTCTGGATTGATTCGCCGGAGGTTGAACTTTCGGAGGCTGCAGTTGTTGCTCCTTAGTCTGAATCGCCGCTTCAGACTTCGGTCTCCAAGTTTTACGGGTTGATGGCGGCTTCTTGGCCACCTCTTGGACTTGAGCTCGTGCCTGCGCTGACATTGCGCGGCGCTTGCGAATGCGCTCCTCAAGCGTCGAACGATTCCGTTTGACCCGGACCCATTCGCTCGTTGGCGGCTTGGAGGAACTGCCATTCATCGGTGGTTGAGGCTGTTTGCCTCTCCTGTTCTTCAGATCCGCGTTGTAGCGGATTCCGTCGGTTGACTCCATCGCTTTTGCGAATTCTCGGGCCAAGCGTTGGCGTCGCCTTTGGCGAGCTCTCTTTGAGAGAGTCATCACTTCTTTGGTGACGGAGGGATTGACAGAAATAGGCCTGCCCTGGTTGGAAGTTGGAGGAATCTCACCCGATGCGACTTTGGCATCAAACGGGGCGAGATCTTCGTTGGTGTTTTCTACATCTTCACACCAACGAGCTTTTCTCCTAGAGGAGAACTTCTTGGACTTCTTGGACTTGTGAGGGGAGGTAGATCCGGACGAGGATGATAGATGCTCCTCGAACTTTTGTTGGTCGAACTCATACTCGACCTCCTCCTCGACAGGGATCGAGATCCGCGGCTGCGACGCAACGATCTCGGCAGCGAGATCGGTGGCTCCCACTGTGGTCGCCAGATTGTTCCCGGGAAAAATCGTGTCTTTCTTCATCATTGATGAAAATAAAAGAAAGATTACAACTTTTTTATCCTTGTTTGTCGAACGAATCGCGAGCTCCTGTTTTGCGGTCACTCGCTTTGTGTGGGTTCTTTGCCTGCGCCGGGGTTTATCCGTGGACCACCGCGAGATCTAGATCCGGTCGGATCTACGCAGTACGACGGGTATTATTTCACCAAGGAAATAATAGCCGGGGGGATTGATTCACCAAGGAAACAATCGCCCAAATCTCGGGATCAAAGGCCAAGCTTTGATCCGGAGTACACCTGCATAGATCTGAGATCCGATCCTCTCGAACTCTTGCCTTATTTGGCGTTGACGATCGCCGAGCACCAGATCTGGATGAACAAGTCCTCGAAGCCCTAAAGTTTGAATCTTTTTTAGATCTGAGTCTTCAATCCAGCAGGGCTTCGCCTCCAAAAAAATCCAACCTTTCCAAATGAACAAATGGGAGCCTATTTATAGGCTCTCTGAACTGTGCCCGCGCACAGATCCGGGTCGGCCACCCATGGGTGGCCGGCACTGGGCCGAGCCACCCATGGGTGGCTCGGCCTTGGCCGAGCCCCCTTAGGCGTTTGGGTTTCGTCGTTTTGCGTTGTATCCGTTTTTGAGCCACCTATGGGTGGCTCGGCTTTGGCCGAGCCCCCCTTAGGGTTTTCTGTTTCGTCGTTTTGTCCGTTGTATCTGTTTTGTCCGTTGTATCCGTTTTTCGGTTGACTTAGACTCTGATTTGGCAGTAAATCCGATTCCCGTTTTGGCAGTAAATCCACTTCTGAGTTCGAGTCCTAAACTGATCTTGATTCGGTCGTGATTCATCCGAGTCCGCTCTTGTTTGGATGACTCGTTGACTCCCCGAACCGTTGGCTTGATTCCGCACGCGAATGGATGTATTCCGTTGCTTGCGTGCGATTCGTCAACCTCGTCGCCTCGTTGGTTTGTCGGGTTGTGCCGAGCTATGCTAAGGAACCTATAAGCAATTTTATACGCCTACACATAGGTTTTGAAAAAATTTCACTGAGGTTGGCAGCTAAGAAGACTTTCTTGGGGACGTTGGTGGTTCTCTTCTTAGTGCATAAGTCATTCAAGAACTTTGCATAAGAAGGGATTTGTTCAATTGCATCTAGGAGAGGGATGTTGATCTTGACCTGTTTGAATGTTTCTAGGATTTTCTCAACCTGCGGGGAGTTTTTCCTAGGTTTGAGTCTATCTGGAAAGGGGGCAACGGGTCTATACCTATCTAGATTAGGCTCAATCTTAAGTTCAGCGTGTTGGTCATCGGAAGGAATTGCTTCATCAGAAGGAGTGTGTTGGATGGGAGAAGAGGTTTGATCCGGTGGCATTCTAACTTGATTGTCTACTTGTTTTCCTGATCTCAGAGTGTGAATTGCATTCATCTCTCACTCACGGCAGCGGCTAATTGCCCAAGTTGGGTTTCTAACCGGGCTATGGCTTGAGTGTTTGAGTTGAGCACTTGGCCGGTGGTTTGCATGAATGAATTTAGAGTGGTGGATGATTGGGTCAGCATGTTGGTAGTTTGTGTAGAAGCTTTGATCATAGCTTCTAAACCCTTTTCTAAGACACTCAAACGTTTGTCATGATCGGAATTTGATTGATTTGTGGGCTGGTGAGGATTAGGATATTGGTTTGGAAAAGGTGGGTTAGAAAAATTATTCGGTACATTGAACGGGACAGTATTTCCCCTAGGGAATTGTTGGTTCGACGCAGGAATGAAGTTTTGGTTCCCATGAGAATTTCCTTGGTTCCAGGCAAAGTTGGGATGATTTCTCCAACCTGGATTGTAGGTTGGAGAAAATGGATCATTTCTAGGACGCTGGAATGCAGCGTTCATCTGTTCTAAAGCGTGGTTGTTTCCTAGAAGAGGACATTCCTCTGAAACGTGGGTAGGAGACTGACAGTTATGACATCCCGGGGCAGAAATATGATTGATTTGAGCCGGAGCTCGTTCCTTAACTTCTAAGGCTTCTAACCTCTACATTATCGTCGCCATCTTTGCTTCAGAAGCAATGTTTGACTCCAAGGAAAGACCACTAGACTTAGATTAGGAAACAGATAAAACCCTGTCATCACAGTTTTCCCACTGCATTGTTTTCTCGGATAGACTCTCTAGGAATTCCCAAGCTTCATCGATGTTTTTCCTCATAAAATCTCCCTGACACATCGATTCTAAAAATGTTTTTGAAGAATAGTCCAATCGTTCATATATGACTTGGCACAATCGTCGTTTTTCTAGACCGTGATGAGGACATTGGATTAAAAGATCTTTAAATCGGTCAAAATATTTCCAGAATGGCTCTCCCGGGACAATTTTGAAATTCTGAATGCTGTTCCTAAGCTTTACCGTTTTGTGAATAGGAAAAAATTTCTTGAGAAAAACGGTGACAAATTCCTCCCAAGTTGAGATGGAATTTATCGGTAAGCTGTACAGCCATTTTTTTGCTTTGTCCTTAAGAGCAAATGGAATAAATCTAAGCTTAATCGCATCTTCATTTAATTCCCTCATTTTAATCATAATACATACTTCCTCAAATTCCGAGATAAATATATATGCATCTTCTGTTTCATTACCTAGGAATTTGGGAAGCATGTTTATGAAATGCGGTCTAAGCTCAAAATTTGCTCCATTTACTTCGGGGAGTCTTATGCAAGATGGAATTGCATTTCTGGTAGGGTAACACATATCCTGAAGAACTGGTTGATTTGTCATTTCTTGGATTGGTTCAACACGGATTAAACGATGAAAATTATCCCGAACCCAAAATTGCATACACCAAAATTTTTTTTAGAGAAAAAAAATTAGTTTTTTTTAGAGAAAGAAAATTAGTTTTTTTATATGAGAAGATAAAGAAAAAAAAATCCTAGCTAAAACAAATCAAGGCAATCACTTTTCAATCAACTCTAACTCTAGGGTTTAGCCTAACTTCACTAGACCAGCTCCTAACCAAAAATTCCTACAGTGAAAAGATCAAAGTTTTACCCAGGTAGTTAGCCAGGTAAGGATAGTACTAGAGGGTGATCAAAGATCAATTAAGTACCTCTTTCCTTGCGGAGCGCTTTACGCAACCCCTAAACCTTGCCTTAGACACCAACTATTCTGAGAAAACTTAAACCGTTCACTTAAGGATTTCTTGTTCCTTATTGAGCTCGAATCCTTAGGGGCCAACGTCTAATGAGTTTTAGAAGGCTTGGGTTTGTGAAGTGAGGAATTAGTGATTTGTGGGCTAAGGAAAGGGTGATGAAATCCCTTACCTTATCTTGATTGGGGTTTTGCCCTTAAGAATGTTTTAAGTGTGTGCCAAATCAAGTGCTACAATCACTTTGGTGAATTCCTACACTATATGAAATTCAACCCTAGAAATTAAGAGAGACTAAAAAGGATGATAAAAAGAATTTTTTTTTAATTATGGTCAACAACAATCAAATGTGAGAAGATGACTCATGTTTGAATTTATTATCTTGTTAGTTAATGTCCAAGTGAAAGATGAATTTTATTATGGTCAACAAAAATAAAATCTCTTTTTTTTTTAAATCCTAATTATCTCTAATTGTGAAGCTAGCTAAAGAGGGTGGAATTGAAAACTAGAAAGAAGACTTACCCGAAAGCAATGCTCCAAATTCTTGATCTTCAATCCAAGATTTTCAAGCTCCAAGCGAGTCCTTCACAAGAAAAATACACAAGTTAAAGAATCAAATTAATAAAATCCTATTTTAGCACCTTCCCCGGTAACGGCGCCAAAAACTTGATGCGGCATAATTATGTACCAAAATTACAAGTGCACAATTTATCAAGTTATAGTATAAAAAATATCGATCCCACGAGGAAGGTGATTTTAAGAGATTATTAGAAATGATTCTTATGTTTTGTGCGTGACAATTAGGAATAAAGAATAAGTATGATTGTTATGAGTGATTGTTGTGAATATATGCAAAGAAATAATAAATTGAATTTTAGAGGAGAGAATGAAGAGTCAAAGAATAAATGAAATCACGAGGCAAGAAATATGAGTTAATAAAATCAAGAAATAAAACTAAGAATGAAAAGAAAATTTAAGAAAGTCAAGATGGAGGATTCAAAAGAGGTAAAAAATCTAAAATATAATCCACTAACCAATTTCAATTACAAAATATAAACTATTCTCTTTTTATCATATTTCAACCTAGATTTATTAAGCATAGATTATCAAACCATTTAAGGAAAGTGTAACCTATCAAATTATCATCTAAGTTAAAATTACTATTCATGATAAGAACAACAACATGATAATAATCCTAGAATTCATAAGCATAATCTATCAAACCATTTAAGATAAGCATAGATTATCAAATTCTTCTTCTACCGATTAGTTCTCTAGTTGATTATCCTAAACATGAACATTTTAAGTGCAAGAGAATAATTCATATAATATAAAGGAAATTAGACTAGTTTCATATAATTCTAAACTTCCTACAAGAATTAAATTCACATCTTTAAGAAATAAAAACAAGAAAAAGAACTAATTACAAAAATAAAAAGAAGAGAAAAATCTAAACTATGAACAAGAAATAAATGTAACTACAAAGAAAATAAAAATCTACACTACAAAATATATTACAAAAATTAAATGCTAGAAAATAAATCTATTCTACAAATTAAAGTGCAAAAAGAAATAAAAAGACAAGAAAATAAATCTACACTACAAGCATGAATTTAAATCTAACTAATAAGCAATAATAAAGAAATTACTAAAAAGAAATAAAAAAGAAAAGAAATGTAAACCTTCAAATTGCTCTTCATCTCCATCCTCATCATTCCACAAAGAGGAGAAAGAACAAATTTAAAGAGGGAAAAATTATTATTATTAATTGCAACTAAAGTTATAATTTTTGGAAGGCCTTCTCAATTAAGAGTAGCCCTCCTCTCCAAAAGGAGTTTACAAAATTTTTACACCCTTAACCCCTCACTCTCTACCCCTATTTATAGTAATCTTCAAAGAATATGAGCCATTGGATTTGTCTTGAGCCCCAAGCATAAATCTCCACCTTTGAATTTGCTTTTTGTTCTTCTCTAGCTCAATATATATGATTTATTTGATTTTCAAAAGAAAATCAAAATCCAAAAATCTAAGTTACTGTAGCAGCTTCATTGTCCGGTCCATAGAGAGTAATTTGTTTGATGGCTTTGGGTTTCCAATTCATTTGATTTTCAATTTGCAAGCAAGTCTAGGCCCACACTTGATTTTCGGCCCACTCTTTGCATTTCTTGTGATTCAAACTTGCAGCAACATTTATTTGATTTTCAAATATCCGGCCCATTCAAAAGCCAACTGCAGCAACAAGGAAAGTCCGGTCTTTGAGTTTGTAATCTTTGCATAAAAGCCCACTTCATTCCAACTATTTGCATCCAAGTCTATTCCATTGCTTTTCTTGGTGTATTTATTTTTCTTGATGGGCTTTGGCTTCAAAAATACTACAAAATAGAGAAGAGAGATTTTTGAGGGGTTTTTACCTTTAATAATATTAATTTATATTTTCATTCAATTATGTGCAAACTAATCTAACAACAATTATTAATGGTATATTTATTCATGTAAAATAGATAACGAGGGTATAAAATTGTAATAAAATGTGATTATCAAGATACAAGATGCAGTTCATCCTATGAAGCTCAAGTGAATGCAATCCATTAACTTCGGTCAGGTAGACTGGTCAATAATCAAGTAAGAACTCCTCTAAGTCAAACTCTTGATCCAGTACAAATTCCTTCTCCTTCTCCTTCTGATGAATCTATTCAACAATCACCCCCTTAGATGACCAAGAACCTGAACCCGAACATGAGCCTGCTTTTGATAAGTTTAGACCAGTTGCTCCTTTTCCAGATAGACTCAGGCCTAGGAAACACTCCCCTCAAGAGGAGAAGATCCTAGAAACATTCAAGCAGGTTAAGGTTAATATTCCTCTCTTAGATGTAATTGAACAAATTCCATCTTATGCCAAATTTTTAAAAGAATTATGCACTAAGAAGAGGAGAACAAATGTTCCAAAGAAAGTCTTTTTAGTCGCCAATATCAGTGATATGCTCTCAAATCCCATACCTTTGAAACGTAAGGATCCAGGTTCTCCTATCATTTCATGTATCATTGGTAATACTCATATTGATAAGGCGCTTTTAGACTTAGGGGTCAGTGTCAATTTGCTTCAATATCCAGTCTACCAGCAATTGGGTCTAGGTGTACTGAACCCAACTCGCTGCACTTTGCAATTAGCTGATAGATCTGTCAAGGTCCTTATGGGTGAGTTAGAGGATGTTCTGATTAAGGTTAGAGATTTTATTTTTTCAGTAGATTTCGTAGTCTTGGAAACATAGTCCGTTTCTAATCCCAAAGGACAGACACCTGTCATCTTAGGATGACCATTCTTAGCCACTTCTAATGCTCTCATCAACTGTAGAACTGGTTAAATGAAGCTATCCTTTGGGAATTTGACTGCTGATCTTAACATTTTCAATCCAGAGGACTAACTAAATAATCAGCCTCTAGAAATAAATTACATTCAGGAATGATCAAAAGAAGAAGAAGAAGAAGAGTCTGATTTGAGGAAATTTTTGATGAAGAGTTAGAGTTTTTAGAAGAAGCAGATCAGGTTATTGAGAATGATGAAACTGTGTTAAATATTTGCTGCCTTAAATTAAAATTTGAAGAACTCTTTCTTGATGAACTTAGATTCTTGGAGAATAATCAACAACCAAATATTCAGAACTCAACCATGAATCTTGGGGTTGAGGAAAATGCTACAGAAGAATTGGTTGTTAGAAAATAAAAAATCACAGTACAAGAGTCTAAGCTCATTAAGAAATTCAAAATGCATGACACCAATAATACATACCTTACTTTGTTACAAGAATTATTGAACACCGCGAAATGCTTGGAATTTCACATTATTGATTATCTCATTCTGAATATGTTTAAAATCCGGGGAAGAATTTTTAACAATAAGGTAGGATTTAATGTAGAATACAAGCTCTTCATGTTGAACCCTTCATTCTATATTGTTTGTTTTGTTTTATTTCAGAATAATAAAAAGAATTTATCTTCTCTCATTCGAGAGTTTCTTATTCAGTTGTAAAAAAAAGAGAAAAAAGAAAAAAATTGGAAAAAAGAAAAAAATTGAAAAAAAGAAAAAAAAGAAAAGAAAGATATATAAATAAATAAATTGATAATTTCATCCTCCTCAGACCAAATGTAATTGCAGATTTTATCAGCCGACCAAATATAAGTACTTCACTTCTTATCTGCTTTACTTTGTGCATCATAGAGTTTGCATTGAGGAAAATACAAAATTTAGGTGTGGGGGTGAGAATTAGTTATTTTCCTCTTTATTTTACCTTTTTAGTTGCATTTTTGTCATTTTTTCTTTTCCTTAAAAAAATTTATAAAAATATCGTCACTTACCAAATTGATAGAGTTATGTAATAATTGATTTATTTGATAAATTTTCTAATACCTAGTTTGTTATTTACTCAAGTTTACCTTTTATGATAACTCTAAATAAATTTCTTAAGAAATAATTTTCAAAATAGTGTACTTTACTTAAGCCTTAACTTGGCGTTTTATTTTGCATGCTTAGCTTAGATTTTAAAATAATTTTTCAAAGTGTCTTGATTTACATATTTTTAAGAATATATATACATATACATAAAAAAATTACAAAAGAAGAGTGCAAAACATGGGCACCAAAAAAAGAAAAAAAACTCTTGAATTCAAGGTGATTCTATCTTATAAAGCCTAAGCTGATCAAGTAATTAAGCCCAAGAAGTATTTCCATACTTAATGACCTAAGCCCAATTGGGTTGGGATCCATTGGCCTAAAACTCGTTAAATGATCACTTAGAAAGCCCGTAAAGCAGAAAAAATCACCAAGGAAGAAAGAGTTAAAAAAAGAAAGAAAATAATAATAATAATAATAATATTAATAAATATTTTATATATAGTTATATTTGTATATATGGTCTTGGAAAATATTTTAGATCGAGTAACTTGAAAATTATTTAAAACAATGAGTTAGCATGTTCTTTTTAAAACTTTTAAATTAAATTTTTAAGTTTGGCTTTGTTTTGTATTGCTATAATGAGAAGATTTCTAGCAAATTTACCTTAGAGTTATATATAAAAATATTTTCTTGAGTAATAACTGTTTCCTTCGAAAGTCGCCTTTGTAATTGATTTCATTATAACTTTAGTCGTTTACAATGAATTCAAATAACGAAAATAAAAAATACAACTCTCTCAAAAATAAACACAAGATTCGTTTATCGACTTTTGCTTGCATGGGTTCTTGGCCGGTGACGGGGACGTTAATATCCGTGGACCACCAGACAATCAGATCAGATCCGAAGCTTCGTCGATTCGTGAAGGAATCAAGAGGCCGAAGCAATTATCTCGGCAACAGTGAGATAATTACTCTTCTTAAGATTACCGCAATGGGGTAATCTCAAGGGAAGTACATGGGAACTACAGATCTGACGAACTCTTCTTTCCTACGCCGAAGAACTTGATCTATCTTCTCCTCTCCTCTGAAATTCGTGCTCCTTCAGTCTTTAGTACGGCAGGGCTTCGTCAACTCTCGAGAATTCCAGATCTGAAAAATAAAAGCCCTGGGGCTGTATTTATAGGCTTCGGGACCTCTATTTTCGGATAAGAACGGCTGATTCCCTCTTATCCTCAGTTGTAACCACTTAACCACATTCTTAGATGATATCAGACCAGTTGGAATAAATCCAGGTGGTTAACGTCGAAAAAACAGCTTCAAAACCGCCAAATCTGATTGTTTTTATTGCAGACACCCGCGGGTGTCTCGGCGTGGCCGAGACACTTGTGAGTGTATCGGCTTCAAATCCTATCTCGGCAACATCAGGTTGCAGACACCTACGGGTGTCTCAGCATGGCTGAGACACTTGTGAGTGTCTCGGCTTGGTCGAGACACCATGTGGTGTCTCGGCCAAGCCGAGACACCATGGGGTGTCTTGGTTTGGCTCAGGGCTTGGTCTCATGCGCTCCGTCCGTTTTTGCCGTATTTTCATCATCCGAACTCAGAATCACGTGATCCAGAATACGTCGGAAAGCCGACGAGGAGATGTACAAGCTCTCATGATTGAATCATGTGTAGAGTAAATGGAACACGAGGGGTGCTTCGTCTTTCATAAGCAACGTGCAGCTCCCGGTTCATTCGTGTTTCGGTTATTCCAAAATTCCATTGCTTCACATGGTCCGTCGACTCACTTCATGCATTTGTCATCATCAAATGAGCTTTTGTGACTCGAATAGCGATGTTCATTGTCTCCTCTCCGTTTCGAGCCGCGTACGGGGACCTATAGGTAATTTTTGACGCCTACAAATACCCCCTCCAAAGTGTTTCAGTCTCGTTTCTTTTATAGATGAGCCTGAAAGACTTTGGATATGATCGGTCCAACCTTCAGTCGATGTAAAAGGACCTGTAGTTAGCTTTGATTCTTGACTCCTTCGATTTTCAATCTATTCGATATTTTGACGAATAGCTGAAGTTCTCTCGGCATTGTGTTTATCGTCTGGCCATCGTCGAAATCTTGAATCAAAACTGATGAATTGATTTTGGCTCGTATCATCGAGTTGACTTTTAATTAACCATCTCCATCACGATATATTGACTTGCGTTGACTTTCATCACAACGTGTTGACTGGCGTTGACCTAGGATTACGCGTTGACCGACGTTGACCTAGGGTTTCGGATCGCCCGGCGTTGACTTTTCATTGCAACGCATGGACTGGCGTTGATCTAGGGTTACGCATTGACCGGCGTTAACCTAGGGTTTCGGATCACCCAACGTTGACTTTTTATTATAATACGTTGACTGACATTGACCTAGGGTTACGCGTTGACCGGTGTTGACCTAGGGTTACGTGTTGACCGACGTTAACCTAGGGTTTCAGATCACCCGACATTGACTTTTCATTGTAACGCGTTGACTGTCGTTGACTTAGGTTACGCGTTGACCGATGTTGACCCAGGGTTTCGGATTGCCTAAAGTTGACTTTTTCACCGCAACACGTTGACTGGCGTTGACCTAGGGTTACGCGTTGACCGACGTTGTCCTAGAGCTTCCGATCGCTCAGCGTTGACTTTTTCATCGTAACACGTTGACTGGCGTTGACCTAGGGTTACGCGTTAACCGACGTTGACCTAGGGTTACACGTTGACCGATGTTGACCTAGGGTTTCGGAATGCCCGGTGTTGTTTTGTGTTGATTTTTATCAGAATAACTAATCACCGTCGAAATTAGGCGAAACAGGATCGTAAAAAAACATCCGGGAGCTCAACCTGGGCCAAGACACCCGTGGGTGTCTTGGCCTTAGCCGAGACACCTCTAGGTATCTCGGCCAAGGCCGGGACACCCTTGGGTGTCTCGGCCCAAAGGTCGAGACACTCCCCCCTGTTAGACCCTAGAGGGGAGTGATTAGGGTCTTATGCTAATATAATCCGATTTTATGCTAATTAAAACTAATAACAAGTTATCCTAGCAAGTATGAAATACAACAATATATATAAGCTAGGATAAGCAATATGAACAAAGAGATATATCATAGCAATGAGATATACTATGAGATATATGCAAGAATATACAAAGTAACACAAGGGTGAAATAAACATAAACAAAACAAGAGTGATAGTGTGCAAATAAACAATGCAAACACACAAAATGATCACGAAGTTCAGACCTTCCATTCCATGTCTCCGCTCCCCACTCCCAGAAAGAAATCCACTAACACAACCGGGTTTTCTACGCTTACCTGAATAACGTTTACACCTCACACTCGGTTTTCTAGCTAACCGAAAACTTCGCAATTACACACTTACAATTACACTCTACACCCTCTAAGTGTTGGCCTAGTCCGTGTCCTCCTCCTTAAGTGCTCGGATGCGACCTCTCCCTAGGTTCGTCAACTGACGCCACTCCTCTTGGATTCGACCACGTCTCTCACCAACCACTCCTCTCAGTGTACAAGTGTAATACAATGTGAACCTCACAATTAAGAACAAATACAATAAATAATTGTTCTCTAATATGGATGAGAACACAATGAAGCTCACTCTCAATGATACAATTACAATAAATAATTGTTCTCTAATATGGATGAGAACACAATGAAGCTCACTCTCAATGATACAATCCCACAACCTAAATTATATGTTCTCTAATATGGATGAGAACACAATGAAGCTCACTCTCAATGATACAATCCCACAACCTAAATTATATTATGTATGAAATACTATAAGCTCAATGGTTGTGTGTGAACAAAGATAAATAAAATCAAACTCAATTAAAGTCTAGCAAATATAAATATGACAATGTAAATGTAAACAAGCTAGATAATTGAGTTGAGAAAACTTCTCTAGAACAAGTGAGATGGAGATGTGAAGTGGAAAGCTCAAACCAAAGATGATCTCCTCTTCTTGTGAACTAATCTTCACAAACTTAAAACTTTTAACCCACACTTAAACAAAACTTAAACTATTGTAAAAACTTGTTTAAAACATCCCTTAGTGGTAGAAAATAGTTATGGAAAAGGGGTATATATAGGGAAAAAGAAAAAAATCCAAAAAACCCTAAAACCCCACTAAAAAACAAAAATCAGCAAGTTACCGTTACTGTGCAATGGTAACTTCGGCGGTAGACCGTGGCGGTCGACCGCACTTTTCTAGATTTTGACAGATGCTGGAATTTTGCGTATCTGACTTTGTAAAATAAATTAAAAATATTAAATCAACTCCAAAAATCATGAAATTTTGAGAGAGGGTTCTAGACATGTAGATAAATATGTTAGAGAAAGAATTTATGAAATATAATTTCCCAGTTGAGAGAAATAACTGTTTGAACACAGATATACAGTTTCTGAAAAAAAACTACTGAAAACTTAGTTTTGTAAATTTAATTGAAAATAACAAAACAACTCCAAAATTAGTAAAACTTGGAGAAATATTTGTATATATGATGATAAACATGTAAACGGAGAAATTTTTCAAATCGCATTTGCCAATTATGAAAACGCATCAGTTTTACAAAAACATGCACGAACATGTGCACGAACATGAGCTTATTAAAAACTTGATTTTGTAAATTCAAATAAACATAACAAATTAATTCCAAAATTGATAAAACTTTGGAAAATATTTATAAACATGAAATTGAACATGTTAGAAGAAGAATTTCTCAAATTGAGTTTTCCAGTTGTGAAAACTCATGTATTTTGCAAGTGTGTCCAAAACATGAAAATGTGATATACATAAAATTTGATGTTTTGACATAAACAATGTTTTGAAACCCTATGAAATGATTTTATAGACTTAATGAAATATGTATACAATGATTGTTAAATCCATAAACCAAAACTTGTGTATATATATAACTATATATATATATATATATAAACCAAATATGTGTGTGTATATATGATTGAGCTTAAAGTACTAAATATTCCCAAGCTTGATTGATCTTCGATGTAGCTCAACTTGGTACGCTTGCGGATAAAGCTAGAACTTGGATCTTCAATTTGAATTGCATAGGCTTCACTCCACAATTCCGCCAACCTCCATTGGATATGATCGTGAATACGCAATTCCATCCATCCTCCAACACGTTGTTTGTCTACAATAAATAAAAATACACCAACACTAGACAAACAATATTAGATGTAAATTATTTATAAATCATCATCAAAACAAGTAGGCCAACAATATCCCCCTTTTTTATGATGACAAACAAATTACAAAAAAGATATATGCATGAAAGGAAATGAATATACAAAGTATAATATATCATACATATAAACAAGAAAGTCTATACTCACAATATTTCTCCCCCTTTGATGACATCAAAAAGGGGAAAACAAAAGAATAAAGAGAGCGAAAGCTTCCCCTATCAATATGCATGGGTAAGTATATATATATATATATATATATATATATAGGGATTGCTCCCCCTATCAAAAAGCCATATAGAATATCAAAAAGGATATATGCATGAAAGGAAGTTAATATGTAAATTAGAATTATCATGCATATAACCAAAACAAGATATACTCATAATATTCCTCCCCCTTTGACAACATCAAAAAGGGAAAAATAAAAGAATAAAAAGAGTGAAAGCTCCCCCTATCAATATGCATGGGTTATATATATATATATATATATGGGGATTGCTCCCCCTATCAAAATGCCATATGGAGTGAATGCAATAAAGATCATGGTTAAACATGTGAGCAAGCAAAAATTTGCTAAACAACTCACATGCAAAAGAACAATAAGAACATATGTGTATATATAACATCATGAAGGGTGTTACAAAGATTTCAAGATGTATATATACAAACCAAATATTTATCATACTTGCCCCAAAGAGATGAAATGAGGATCCAAAAAAAACATCATTAAAAAAAATGTTTATGAAGGAGGATCCATGAAGAAAAATAATTTTCTTATATGTAGGGTGATAAGGAAACAAAATCAAGAATGTTATTTTCAAAATAAATCATAACAATGTATGGATTTATGAAATCAAAAGAAGAAGAACATGAGAATCATGCAAAAAGTTTTCAAATGAAAACAAATCAACCAAAAGAAATCATAAATCAAAGTTTATATCCAAAAACGATGTTTGATCAAATAATTTGTTTTTGAAGAACTTGATCAAACCACATATAGAATGCATTATAAGGCACGCATAGATGATCCATAAGCATAAACACATAAATATCATCATATAAGTGAAAATTTTTTTCAAGTTTAAAGTATAAACACATAAAAAAGTTTTCATAAACGCATAGATGAAAAAAATTGTTTTCATGTTCAAAAGTTTAAAGTATAAATTTTCAAAACCAAGAAAAAAGAAAAATAGAAAAACACTAAAATACTTGGTTTTAAAAATCAAATTTGTTTTGGTACCCAAGAATTCTTGGTTCCAAAAAGTTTAGGGACATGACCCCTATCATTTAAGCTCAAAACCTAGGATTATGAACTCTCTTGGGCGCATGTAGTGCACTAACACGGTTAAAGCAGTAATTACTCAAATGACCCTTCCAATTGCAATAAGTATAATGGAAAGGAGACATTTGCTTATGTTGACCAAACGGTTGTGCACGGGACTCATTTGCAAAAAAAGGTTTATCTTGAAAATTATTTTGCAAACGAGAAACTCTCCTCAAATCAAAACAAAATTTGGTCAAATGACCAAAACGACCACAATGATCACACTTAAACTTCTGTGGTCTCTTAAAATTATTTGGCAAAAATGAAATCTTTTTCAAATCAAAGCAAAACTTTACCAAATGGCCAAATCGACCACATAGATCACATTTAAACACATGTGCATGTTTTTGATGAGCATGATGAGTTTGTGCATGTACATGTGCATGTGATGAAGAAGCCTTATGAGATGCACAAGAAGCATTAGTCTTAGAAGATTTGTGTGCATCATAGCAAAATTTAGCAATGTGGCATTTACGACCACAAATTGAACATTTATAAATTTTGCTATAAGTATGTGCATAGTGAGTGTTGGATTTGAAAGAATTAACACGAGACTTTGCACATAAGTCCATAAGTTTTTTATTATTAACAATGCATGTTTTAAGAGTTGAATCTAAAGATGAAATGCGATTTTTAACAACATTCAACTCATCATTTGGCACATATGCATTAATATTAGAAGTCGAACATAAATAGTTATTTATAAAAGAAGCAGTATTATTTTTTATGTTCTCTACTTCTAATGTGACATTATCTTTTTCATGAGATAAGCTAGTTATAGATGTGGTTAACTTTTTATTTTCCAAAATTAACATGTCATTGTTTTCTTTAAGCATGGTATTTTCTTTTACAATACATCCAATTTTGATACTAGCTCCTCATGATCGGATTCTAAATTATCATGCTTGCTTTTTAGATAAATAAAATCTTTATGCAATTTGTCATAGGCATGCAATAATTTTTCACTAGCACAAGCAAGTTCATCACTAGATAAATCATTATTAGATTCGAACTCGCAAACCTCACTAGGGCTATCGCTTAGTGGTCGTGTGCATGATGCTCCATTGGAACTTGAAGAGGAAGCCTCCAAAGCTTGTCGGATCACTTCCAAGTCCCCTTGATGCGCTTCTATAAATTTCCATAATGTGTAAGCACTATCAAAATGGACAAACTTGTTAGACATAGATGAATGAAAAGCATTTAGCAAATATTCTAACAAAATCTTGTTAATTATAAACATTCGATGATCATTTTTATTCCACTTGGATTTCTCCGTGGTGGACACAATATAAGCATCATCTATAATTTCCCATAAATCAAAATGTTTAGATCTAACAAATAGCTTAAATCTATCACACCATTGGGCATATGGGAAATTATCTAATTTTGGAGCAACATTGATGACATAACCTAATCTAGGTGCACCGTGCATATCCATAATGTATGTATATATGTGCAAGCAAGATAGCAAAGAAAATCTAAACAAGATTAGCACAAAAAGATAACTTGGATCTCTAACTCAAGGTGATTAGACCTTAAATCAAAGAGCACCAAGCTCTGATACCAATTTTTAGACCCTAGGGGGAGGGTGATTATGGTCTTATGCTAATCTAATCCAATTTAATGCCAATTAAAACTAATAACAAGTTATCCTAGCAAGTATGAAATACAACAATATATATAAGCTAGGATAAATAATATGAACAAAGAGATATATCATAGCAATGAGATATACTATGAGATATATACAAGGATATACAAATTAACACAAGGGTGAAATAAACATAAACAAATCAAGAGTGATAGTGTGCAAATAAACAATGCAAACACACAAAATAATCACGGAGTTCGGACCTTCCGTCCTACGTCTCCGCTCCCCACACCCGGGAAGAAATCTACTAACACAACTGGGTTTTCTACGCTTACCTGAATAACGTTTACACCTCATACTCGTTTTCTAGCTAACCGAAAACTTCACAATTACACACTTCCAATTACACTCTACACCCTCTAAGTATTGGCCTAGTCCATGTCCTCCTCCTCAAGTGCTCGGATGCGACCTCTCCCTAGGTTCATCAACCGACGCCACTCCTCTTGGATTCGACCACGTCTCTCACCAACAACTCCTCTCGGTGTACAAGTGTAATACAATGTGAACCTCACAATTAAGCACAAATACAATAAATAATTATTCTCTAATATGGATGAGAATACAATGAAGCTCACTCTTAATGATACAATCCCACAACCCAAATTATATTATGTATGAAATACTGTAAGCTCAATGGTTGTGTGTGAACAAAGAGAAATAAAATCAAACTCAATTAAAGTCTCGCAATATAAATATGACAATGTAAATATAAACAATCTATATAATTGAGTTGAGAAAACTTCTCTAGAACAAGAGAGATGGAGATGTGAAGTGGAAAGCTCAAACCAAAGATGATCTCCTCTTCTTGTGAACCAATCTTCACAAACTTAAAACTTTTAATCCACACTTAAACAAAACTTAAACTCTTATAGAAACTTGTTTAAAACATCCCTTAGTGGTAAAAAATAGTTATGGAAAAGGGGTATATATAGGGAAGAAGAAAACAACCCAAAAAACCCTAAAAACCTACTAAAAAACAAAAATCAGCAAGTTACCGTTATTGTGCAACGGTAACTTCGGCGGTCGACTGTGAGAAAAAAAACTAAAAAACTGGTCTCTGAAATGATTACGGTCGACCATTTTGGTCGACCATACTGTAGCACGATCGACCATGGCGGTCGATCGCACTTTTCCAGATTTTGACAGATGCTGGAATTTTGCGCATCTGACATCGTAAAATAAATTAAAAATAGTAAATAAACTCTAAAAATCATGAAATTTTGAGAGATGGTTCTATGCATGTAGATAAATATGTTAGAGAAAAAATTTATTAAATATCATTTCTAAGTTGAGATAAATAACTGTTTGAACACAGATATATAGTTTCTAAAAAAACTGCTAAAAAAACTTGGTTTTATAAATTCAATTGAAAATAACAAAACAACTCCAAAATTAGTAAAACTTGGGGAAATATTTGTATATATGATGATAAATATGTAAACAAAGAAATTTTTCAAATCTCATTTCCCAATTGTGAAAACACATCGGTTTTGCAAAAAACATGCACAAACATGTGCACAAACATGAGCTTATTAAAAACTTGATTTTGTAAACTCAAATAAACATAACAAATTAATTCCAAAATTGATAAAACTTTGTAAAACATTTATAAACATGAAATTGAACATGTTAGAAGAAGAATTTCTCAAATTGAGTTTCCCAGTTGTGAAAACTCATGTATTTTGCAAGTGTGTCCAAAACATGGAAATGTGATATACATAAAATTTAATGTTTTGACATAAACAATGTTTTGAAACCCTATGAAATGATTTTATTGACTTAATGAAATATGTATACAATAATTGTTAAATCCATAAACCAAAACTTGTGTATATATTTAACTATATATATAAAAACCAAATATGTGTGTGTATATATGATTGAGCTTAAAGTACTAACACACATAATATAAAACCTAAACTAAATATTCCCAAGCTTGATTAATCTTCGATGTAGCTCAACTTGGTACACTTACGAATGAAGCTAGAACTTCAATCTTCAATTTGAATTTCATAGGCTTCACTCCACAATTCCGCCAACCTCCATTGGATATGATCGTGAATGCGCAATTTCATCCATCCTCCAATATGTTGTTTGTCTACAATAAATAGAAATACACCAACACTAGACAAACAACATGAGATATAAATTGTTTGTAAATCATCATCAAAACAAGAAGGCCAACACCCCCCTTCTCCTTTTTTTGTTTTGTTGTGTACTCTCATTTCCCTCACTCTCAAATTTCAAAAAAAAAAAGAGTCCTTTTCCCCCCCTAACTTCTTCTTCCTCCTCCTATCAAAACTCCTCATAACCCATTTTCTCTTCTTCAAGAATTATTAACCCATTTAAACTCTCTCTTTTAAAACCCCTCAACCCCAAAAAAAATTCGGATTTTTCCTCCTCATTGGCCAAAATTTGTCTCCTCTCAAATCTAGGGTTTTATCTCCTCTTCAAGCTCAAGACTTGATTTTTGGAATTGAGTTTTCAAGCTTCTTGGTTTGGGTAAGCTTCTCTCCAAGAACACCTTTTTTTTTTGCATTCTTAGTTAAGAATCCATAGGTTTTACAAGAAAGATTGAAACTTTATTCTTGTAATGTGAGTATGCAATGAATTTTTATGCAAAGATTGTGGCTTTTGTGAAAAAGATTGAATCTTGGTGATGGGTTTTGAAAGTGGCCAAAATTTTGGGGGGTTTTATGCAAGAACAAGGCCAAAATTTTGGAGGACTTTTGTGTAAAATAAGGCTGATATTTTGGGGGGTTTTTGTGCAAAAGTGGACTAAAAATTTGGGATTTTTATTGCATACCTATTTGGCCACAACTTTGAGGGGTGTTTCATGCAAAAAGATCACCAATTGTTGAGGGGTTTATTTGCAAAAAGTGGTCGAAATTGGTTGAGGGACTTGTTTGCAAAGTGACTAAAATTTTAGGGCTGAAATTTGTAGAGTTTGGACTACATACCCATGATCAAAAGTTTGAGAGGTATATGTGTAAATTGGGCTGAAATTTGTAGAGGGGTCCATTTGCAAAGTTGGCCAAAATTTGTAGAGGGGTTTATTTAAAAAATTTGGCTGAAATTGTGAGATATAGAGGACCATGGTTTTCCTTCATCGATCATGGCCAAATTCAAAGGTGTTCGTGGCTAAAATTTAACCTTGAACATGAGGGGTATTTTGGGTATCGATCATGGCCAAATTCAAAGGTGTTCGTGGCTAAAATTTAACCTTGAACATGAGGGGTATTTTGGGTATTTCACCCAAAAGTTGATCTGAACATGAGGGGTATTTTGGGTATTTCACCCAAAAGTTGATCATGAAGGCTTTAAATGCAATTTGAACACATGGTTTGCGTGCATAAAACTCATAGGTTTAATTAGACTTTAACTATAAAATCATATTTTGTTTATAGGACTTTAGCTAAAGTTCGTAATTTCCCTTTTAATTTTCTGGTATTTGGATTTATGATTGTACCTGATCCGTTGATTTTCGTTGCAGGTTAACCATGTCTCCGTGCCGACCGTGATTCCATAGGAGTCGCTCCTCTTCTCAGCATAGCGAGAGGGAGGCTCCCGTAGCGTTCTCTTATGTGGGTGAGCTTTTATGTTTTTTGTATCCTCGCTTGACCCCTTCGCAGGTCATCCGGGAAGAACCGATGTCCTCCTTCGCGGGGATTGAGGTTTCGGGATGACTCGTTGTTCTATCATGCCCTCGTTTGGTCCCTTCGTGGGTCACTCGGGAAGAACTGACATCCTCCTTCACGAGGATCGAGGTTTCAAGATGATTTGCGTTTCAATCATGCCCTTGTTTGACCCCTTCGCGGGTCATTCGGGAAGAACCAACGTCCTCCTTCGTGGGGATCGAGGTTTCAAAAAGACGTGTTTTGCTTGGTCAATTCATGTCTTCTGGCATATTGGGGCGATTTCGTGTTGTATTACACTGCGTGGGTCGGGGTACATTACCACGTTTCTTACGTTATGATGCATACCATATTTCCGTGTAGGACACTCGAAATCGTCTCACCAATCACTCAAAGAATGACTCTATCTCGCTATCTTATGAGATGAATTCAATCATTGTATAATTCATGAATAATTTTCTGATTCCACGTTTGTTTTGCTACAGTTGAATTCCCTACGGACAGCCTTCCTCCTCATGCTACTAGCGGTTGTAGTGGAGAGAGTTTTGCTTCTAGTATCGATAGGTAGGCTATTGGTCCGACCCCTTAGTTTGATAAGAGTCGCTCCGAGGAGTTCTGTCGCTTGATACGAGATGGGGGCCGCCGTTCACTACGTCAGTTGATTACCGATGCCACTTTCACTGAAGACTTTATTTCCACTCAGGCTCTAGAGAAGCTTGGTTATTTATTTGGAGACTATGTCGAGGATCCGGCTAAGCTGATTCATGATGATGAGCACTGGTTGAATAATGATGAAGGACTCCTTCTATACATCCCTTCTATTCCCCGTCAGCATTCTCTCACTCATTTGGAGACGCAGGCTGTGCGGTGATAGATGTCCTGGAATCTTACAGATGACCATGACCGAGTTCATTGTGGATTTATTTCCCATCATAAGACCCTAGGTTCTGATGGTTATAATTATATTCGCGGCCTTCGACTAGGGATTCTGGGCCTTGATACCACACCACCAGACGAGGTGCCAGCAGCCGCCCCTACTGTGAGGAATGGTTTGGCCAAGCTTAGGAGGAAGTTACCTCCGACAGAGTTCAGATGCTTTGGTTGGGCCTATTCGCCACCCAAAAGGTGGTGGACTCGTATGACCAGTTATGTCTTAGGACATTGGGAGAGTGATCGGAGAGGCAGTGGGTTGTATGCGCCCATACGATCCACCATGTATGGATTTCCGGTCAGCAGTCGCCACTTCCTAGCGTTATTGGAGACATATATCCCTGACAGTAACACTTTCTTGACCTGCAGTGGAGAGTTAGGGTTAGCTCTGCACGAGGTCTTCCGATGGGGGACTATCCGTATCAGGAGTACTTTTCCTCGAACCTGTAGTTAGAGTGGCTGAAGAAAGATTCTCCCGATATGTATGACATGCTTTGGGACCTTACGTGTCATTATTATACATCCTTAATCAAAGTGAGTCCTCTGGCAAAGAGGAAGAGGCAGATCAGTTTGAAGCAGTTCGCTGATTATTTATTCCAGCATTTAGAGAACAGTTCGGGCGAGACTATTTGTGAATTGGCCCCTTTGACACCTTTTGCCATTAATGAGTTAATGGAGAGGTCCGAAGCTCATTTCTTTACTATCGCTGGCGCTTCCCTACGGGGACCAAGTTTCGGACATTCCTTTGTCATGCTCAGAAGTCCATTCGGCCCAGGACTCTGCTGGCGGGCTATCTCGTCCTCTGGTTGAAGAAGTGCGTCATTCCATATCAGTTTTATGACACGTTACCTATTGAGGTCCTTTTCCTCGCCGTCCAGCTAGCTTACGGGAAGGAGCTTTCTCTGCTTCCGGCGATGGTTGCCGGCATTCATTGGGCTTAGGTATTTGGCCGATGGTCTTACACATGTGGGTTCTGAACCGTCAACCGAGCTTCTTTCTGTAAAGGTCGAGCTTCCTTATACATACCTGATGGCGTGGCTCGTTCTTCACCGTCCTGATTTGATGTCGGCGCCTAGTACTGTTGATGCCTCCGATCCTTTTGTGCAGCTGTTAGAAAGGAGCAAGTGGTTTGGGAAGACATTCACTGATGTCCAGCTAGAGCTTTAAGTTCATAAGAGCTGTGAGTTCTTCAAGTCTTTCCCTCGCTTCTCGGGCCGCTATGACGACATGTTATTGATGAGGAGAAACCAAGGGCCGGTCGGACTTCTCTTGACGCTGGTTGCTTCCGTTGGTTGGTGAACATCCGCGTTGGATATCTCGTCCTTCGTGTGAAGGGTCGTTGCCATATAGAGCTTTATCTTCTGTACCGCTTCGTTCGCCAGTTCGGTTACGACCAACTATGTGTTGGGAACCTGAGCCGGGGCTTGAGGATCGAGGGAGGCCTTATTGACGGCGTCCGAGCATGGATTTGGACTATGATGGGCTGTACTGGAGCCTATTTTGCTCTTCCTTCATCCAAACGCAAACCATTGCTTACTTTCCTCAGCTGCAAGTGGCTCCTTTCTGCCAACAAGTTTCTAGATATGAAGAGCCTCTCAGAGTTGGAGGCTGAGCACTTGGTTTAAACTACTATCAAGGCTGCTCGTAAGACTGAGCTTTCGAAGAAGCAGGGGAAGAAACCTGCCAAACCCACCCGTTCGAGCAGAGACAAGATGGAGGATGATGAAGAGCTCCTTCCTGTCGATGATGAGGATGAGACTTCTGAGGAATAATTTATAGACATGGATACCGATGGGGGAGAATCTGATACAGGTCTGTCAGACTCTTTCTTTTCAGAATTAATGGATCTAGCATTTTCTCGTTGGCATCAACGTCATACCCTTTCTAGATCTCAACCGGCTTTTCAAAAGCCAGAACGAAAGGTCTTATTTACTTATCCTAACAAGATGACTCTTGTCACTCTAGGTAGGATGGTTGATGAGCACGAGCCCCTTATTTTTCGTTATACGAGATCACGGGCCAGCGCCGAGGCTTCTACCCAGGTTAAGATGCATACTAAATCCACACATGAGCGACCCGCTGGTCCTGTAAGGGTTTGTCCTCCAAAACTAAAGAAGACCGCCCATAAGTCGCATATTGGTCAGCGGGCTCGCGGAGTAGAGCTACGAGGTACTACTGACGGAGAAGAGGGTAATGCTCTACTATCTTTACTACTTTAAAATAATGCTCTTTTGGATTCCCTGAATCTAATCATGCTCCATGTTTCAGGTATCCATGATGGAGGTGAACTTCCGCAAGACCCTGTATTCTCTGATCCTGGCCATTTGGATAACCCGAGCTTCGTGTAGCAAATGTGTGATGTCATTCGTGATGAGTCTATGGATGTTGAAACAAACAGAGATGCCACACAGGCTGATAGCGTTGAGCCGGGGATTCTATACCCATGTATATTTAACATCGGTAATACACTATTCGAGCAGTAGTTAAAGGAGTTAGGCAATTCAGAATTTGTTCCCTCTTTAATCACTTCCGTGCCTCATTCTCTTTTAGACAAATTGAAGAACGCGGGCGCGAATATTAGGGCAGAAGAGCCTTCTACCACCGCTGTAGGTAAATCTGAGTTCCTTTCTCTCCACGCCCCCCTTCTTTTTTGTATATATCCTGCACATAAACTCTTATGTAGGTATCGTGCTAGAGAGGCCGGTCGAGGATGAAACTTTTCATGATATGGGTCTTGGGGGATTCAGCGAACACATGTATGTCTCAGCACCGAGTTTCTCGGGATCCAACAATATATCGCTAGTTGAGATGTTGGCGGAGCAGGCCACCCAAGAGGCTGTAGGACCATTCTTCGAAGGTGGTTCATCTGCATATATGCATCTAATTTCTGACATTGTAATTATCTTCATTTGTCGAGACCTCTATTTGACCGACATGGAATTTTAATCGTAGGACCAGCCACTGGGACTGATACGACTGTGATTTTTAGCATCCCTAGTTTAGCTGTGGGTAATGGATCTGTAGGTATGCATATAATCCCCTTCATCTCATTCTTTTCTTTTGCCAAAATCTCTATTAGACTAATAAAGGATTATAATCATAGGACCAACCATCATGACTGATACGACTACGATTCCTAGCATCCCGAGTTTGCCTGACGGTGACGGATTTGCAGGTATGCATGTAATCCCCTCCATCGTCATTCTTTTCTTTTGTCCAAATCTCTATTTGACTAATAAAGAATTATAATCTAGGACCAGCCGTCACGACTGATATGACTACGATTCCTAGCATCCCTAGTTTGCCTGGCGGTGGTGTATCTTCTCCAAACCCAACAGGCATTACAGAATTACCTAGAGTGGTTGATATATCATCAACGATCACACCTGCTAGCATTCCTGAGCCTGCTGAGATTAGATTGACGGAGCCTATCATAGGATCTCAAACTGAGGGGACCCCTGTTGGTATTGGTATGCTCATAATTTGCTCTGAATCTCCCCATTATATTCTAGAGTTTCTTACCCTTTTGCGCCATTACTTGTAGGGTCTCCACTATCTACGTATGAGCGTGTCCTATCCCTTTTAGCCGATCCTGATCCTAGCAGAGACATTGTTTGAGTGAATCTTGGTTATTTCGTCAACTTTTTTGATGGAATGATCGAGAAACTTCTTCATCAGGGATATTGCTTCGATCAGTTCAGGCGTTCCCTTGCTTGACACATGACAATGATTAGAGAGGAGGGATATCCTGAGCTAGCTGATTCTCTCACTACCGACTTTGTTGTTCTGGAGTGTGAATTCCGAGAGTTAGAGGAGCTGAAGGCTAGTGGGGCTTCTTTCTTTGTATCTTCTCAGTTGGAGCATAGACTGACACAGTGGCGTAACCTCAAATCTTCTATTGGTAGCGAGTTATAGTCGCATGAGAGTTCTATCACGCAGATGATGGCTAGTCTTGTGAGGAAGGATACGGATAGAGCCGAGTTACTCAGTTCTTTAGACTCCAACCGCGAGGAGGTAGCTAGGTTGAAGAAGGCCCTGAAGTACACTGAGGAGTCTGGTGCTATCATTGCAGATGAGCTGGCTGGTTTAGAGAGCTCTCGCGGACAGATACTTGAGAGACTAGGATCTACGCATGAGAAATTAATGAAGCTAAAAGGTGAAGCTAAGGAGATCTTGAGCAGTTCTGAAGATTCTGTTCGAGCTAATGCAGGCTGAGCTTGAGCAGGGTTATGCGGAAAAACTCTCTAGGTTGGAACTTCACATTCTCGGTTGCCGATTGCGTTCGGGCCGATGAGCTTTATCATTGTATGCTTTGACTTGATCTATCAGTAAAGACACAGTATTTGATTTAGCATACTCATCTTGTATCATGACGTTTCTTTGTTGGTTGTGAACCCAATAGACACAATGCTTATAGGATTTTTGGCAAATCCTCAGCCATTAACGAATTTGATACGCCTTTACCAATTACCGTTTGAATCGGGCTAGCATGCGGATTGTATAAGTCCGTTCCACATATAATGTTGTGCTAAAAGAATTAATTCTTTTAGTGCTACTATGTGGAATACGTAGACTTTGTCTTTATCACGTGAATAGACTACCCGACAATGCGTGTTAGGCGCTGACTCATTCTTACTTAGGATTCAGGATAAAAGTCCCTAGACTTGTATTCTAGTATCTTTCCATTCGGTGAAAGACTAAACTGGCAACGTGTGTTAGACGTAGACTTAGGATTTTTGGCATATCCTCAGCCTTCAATGGATTTAATATGCCTTTACCGACTACCGTTTGAATCGGGCTAGCATGCGGATTGTATAAATCCGTTCCGCATATAACGTTGTGCTAAAAGAGTTAATTCTTTTAGTGCTACAATGTGGAATACATAGACTTTGTATTTATCATGGGAATATACTACCCGGCAACACGTATTAGGCGCTGACTCATCCTTACTTAGGCTTCAGGATAAAAGTCCCCAGACTTGTATTCTGGTCTCTTTTCGTTCGGGGAAAGACTAAACCGGCAGCATGTATTAGATGTAGACTTATCTCTCTTTTGGGGTTTGAGATAAAATCCCCCGTGCATAAAGTGCGCGGATTTGAAGTTGAGAAATGTGTCTTTTCTAAAGCTAAAGACAAACCCAGAGCCGGAGAGGAAGAATTTTATATCCTATCTCCCAAAACTGAAGAGAAAGGATTTTTATACCCTATCTCTAGTTGCGAAGGAAACTCAAGGTGGGATCTCCACCTTAAGAATCCGAAAAGGTGAAACTAAGAGTGAGATCTCCACTCTGAGAATCGAGAGGATTCAAGCAACCCTAACTTTTATAGGATTGGTTGCTTAAACTAAGAAGAGCTCTTTGTTTATCGAAGTGAGATCGGAGTTCAACCCTAACTTTTATAGGTTTGGCCGAATGAGTTTGAGGTAATCCTAACTTTTATAGGTTTGATTGCTCAATTGAAAGTGGACCTCTCGTTCATGGAAAGAATAGAGAGGGGATTCTAGTTTTGGCCCTAACTTTTATAGGTTTGACCAAGAAAGTAGAGGGAGTGGACTACAGATAGCAGTGAAAATGCCGATTTGTACTAGCCACTCGATAGAGGATTTCGATGCTAAGTGATCAGTACTTAACACGCAAAATTTGAAATTGCCAAAGATTGACGGATAGGATTTTTGGTGGACTCGGTGAGGGATTTTGTGAGGAAAGATTGCTCTTGTCAAAATGGTTGAATCTCGTCTCAGCAAAAGAATTCATGAGAGTTGGTGAATTAAATCTCGAAAATGAGATAGATTCCATCATTGAGGACATTTAGAATCCAAATAGGGATTTCTTGCTTATCCTTTTTGTAATTACTGGGTTATCCCTAAGAATACCCCACATAGTATTCTTCCGAGAACTTCCCGTGACATGGGTTATCCCAAACATACTAAGGGTAGTACTTTTTTAGGAATTTCCCGTTTATCGGCATCATCAGCCGAGCACCTTCCTTGGTAATAACGCGATAAGCGTCATTCGAGTAGACTGTCACTACTACGAATAGCCCCTCCCATTTGGGTTCAAATTTTCCTTTCTTCTTAGAATTAAGGATCATAGGCCGTCGGACAGCAAAGACCAAGTCTCCTTCTTTAAAATTCCCTTGTCAAACTTTTTTATCAAAAACTCGGGAAGTTCTAGCTTGATAGAACTCAATGTGCTGCTGAGATTCCAAGCGCTTCTCATCTAGCATCTCAAGTTCTTCGAGACGTTTCTGATACTGTTCATTGGTTGTTAACTCTGTTGCGAGAGCGATCCGGAGTGATGGAATTTGGATTTCTAATGGAAGAACGGCTTCACACCCGTATACCAGAGAATATGGGGTCGCTCCCGTCGGCGTGCGGACCGTGGTACGATAGGCCCATAAGGCTGCGCTAAGCTTATCATCCCAATCTCGTTTATTAGTTTTCACGAGTTTTGATAAAAGATTTATGATAGTCTTGTTAAAGGCTTCTGCCAATCCATTCGCTGTGGGACTGTAAGCTGTCGACGAGACGTCTTGAACTTTGAACTTCTCGCAAAATTTTATGAAGGTGTTATTGACAAACTGGGGCCCATTGTCATGTATGATTCGTCTTGGGACACCATATCGGTAGATAATATGGTGTTTGATGAACGAAATCACGTTGCTTGTCTTTACTTCTTTGAGCGGAATGGCTTCAGCCCACTTGGAGAAGTAATCGGTAATTGCTAGAATGAATCTCGCCTTTGACTGACGGAGGATTTATAGGACCAACAACGTCCATTCCCCAAGTCTCAAAAGGCCATGAGGTAGCCGAAGGATGTAGATGCTCCAGGGGGTTGGTGCATATAATTTGTAGGACCAACAACGTCCATTCCCCAAGTCTCAAAAGACCATGAGGTAGCCGAAAGATGTAGATGCTCCATGGGATTGGTGCATATAATTTGCGTGTACCTGACACATATGCCATTTTCGGGCGTATATGACTGCGTCTTTTATCACGGTGGGCCAGAAATATCCCATCCTTTTGATGCGGTCATAAAGTTTAAGGCCAGGTTGGTGTGCACCATAAGCCCCTTCGTGTGTCTCCCTAAGGACTTTTTTCGCCTCTTTAGTGGATAAGTAATGTAATAGTAAACCATCATACCCCCGATGATATAGCGTTCGACCCTCCGTGTTATAGTAGAATTTTGATGCTCTTCGTCGGATTGAGTCCCTTTCCTTCACGTCTTCTGGTAAAATTCCATGCAAGACGTAATTGATGATAGGGAAACGCCAATCTCGGGGTTTGAACTCAACTTCAGTTGAATACACTTTTTTAATATCATCTTCTTCGTTGCCTACATCATAGATTGGTACGAAGAGTTTGTGAGTTCTCACCGTAACGAATTATTCCATTTCGGGAGGCTGTGCTAGAGATACTACTAATGCTGCTAATGCATCTGCGTAGGCATTCTGTAAGCGTGAAATGTATTCAATAAAGAACCCTTCGAAGGATTCTGCCATTTTAATGGCCATCCTATGGTATGGTATCAAATCCTGTTTTCTGACCTCATACTCCCATTGAACCTGTTTAACTACCAGTTGAGAGTCACCAAAAGCTTCAAAGTATTCGACCCCCAGCTCTTTAGCAAAGCTGGGTGTTCTAAACACGATATTCTTTTCATTATCTGGATGCATCTTTATCTAATTATAACCAGAAAATCCATCCATGAAGGACATTCTCTCGAATCCACACATATTGTCGATGATAACATCTGTGATGGGAAGAGGGAAATCGTCTTTCGGGCAGGCGGTGTTGAGGTCTCTAAAGTCAATACAAATCCTGATTTTCCCGTTCTTCTTAAGGACTAGGACAATATTAGCAAGCCATTTAGGATGTTGCTCCTCCCTGACAAAACCCGAGTCGATAAGCTTTTTAACTTCGGACTCGATTACCTCCATAATTTGTGGATGAAACCATCTTTGTTGCTGTTTGATAGGTTTTAAATCCGGCTTAATATTGAGGCGATGCATTGTCACATTTGGATCGAGCCCTGGCATATCCTCGTAGTTCTAAGCAAAAACATCGATGTACTCTCTGATGAGGGCAATTAGCTCTTCTTTCTCATTTGGCGGGAGGCTATCGCTAATGAATATCGGTTTTGGATTATCCTCATTGCCCATATTCACTTGGATTACTTGGTCCTCGGTAGGGGGTTCCCTTTGTTCAAACCTATCACCGTACTACATATTCAGGTGATGAACCCAAGGGTCTTCCCAAGTTAGCATTTGGTCGTCTTCCTCTATTGTGGTAGGGTCGACCGTAGCCATATTCGACGTTAGCCTTTTGAACATTTCTCCAAGACTAGCGTCAGAGTCCCAGGCTGAAGAGTTGGAAGAATATCTGTCTTTACCCTTATTAGCAATCTAATCAATGACCTACCAACAACACTCGTCGTCGGACGAGGAGACATAGCCTAAACCTCTTTTGTGGCTATAATAGTTATCGGGTTTCCCTCTCGGTACATAGGCCATACGAGGTGGAACTCGCGAACCTCGACCAAAACAAAGACCCTCTCCAAGTGCGAAGTCATATCTATATCTCTCCATGAGATTATGTGCTTTTGTGTCATATCTGAATAAATGAGGGGCCAGTTTATCATCATTGTCATCTTCTTCCAAGAAGTGATTTGGTATTGAAAATTCATTCCCTTTACCGTAGATGACTTCTTTTTCACCCCATGTCTTCGCAGGAATGACGAGCATTGTTTCGAATGAATCCTGAACATGTTTCTTCGTCATGTAAGACGATTGAAGTGGTATATACAAATTAGGGTCATCGTATAACCCCCTCATGATATTATCGAGACAAAACGAGTACTCTAAATCATCATTTATTTCTACTTCTTTGGCAAGTTGCCAATTACAACTACTATCCGATGACTCTCCATCGTCAAGATTGATTACAATGGGTATAATATTATTAAGTACAAAACCACCATCGTAACCCAACCCAGCTTCGGTATCAGCTTCTTCCCCGCTGTTCGTACCTTGGGCGGATGGTTCAGTATCGGATTCAGTGTCGTAGATAAGTGAGTCAGTAAAATAATTTTCCAACCCCTTAAACGGTTGCTTATCCGTGACCATCATCTTGACCTTATTATTAGTGTCTACATACTTAAGACACCAATGGAGGGTAGAAGGGACTATAATATTACCGTGGATCCATGGTCGACCCAACAGTAAGTTATAGGAAGTCTCTGCATCGATCACATAACATGTGACTTCCGACTTCAAATCTTCAATCTGGCACTTCACTCGGATCTTACCCAATGGTCTGGACCCACTGGTGTTGAATCCATAGATCGTAGTGCCTGTGGAGGCTAGCTTACTGTGTGGAGGCTAGCTTACTAGCCGATATTCTGAGATTATACATCAATCGGAGTGACATGATGCTGACAGCGGAACCCTGATCGACTTGGATCCGGTTGACAATGCTAGAGCTAATATGCTCGGTGAAATACAAGGGCCGGTCATGCTTTGAATTCTTTGTTTGCATATCCTCCTTGGTGTAAGAAATGTAAGGAAGGTGTTGTGCCACGAGGTTGCAATGCTGCACTGAAGGCTCTGGTTCTTCAGGGGATGGTTTTATCTGAGTCAGGAAAACGTATGCTGCACTGAAGGCTCTGGTTCTTCAGGGGATGGTTTTATCTGAGTCAGGAAAACGTCAGAGTTGGCTAAGGCTTCCTGTAGTGCTTCCCTTGTGTCCTTCGAAAGACGTGGTAGCTCGTATAGAGTTATTCTAGCTGGTATATTAGCTAACTGCGCCATAATATCAAAGCCTGTGGAGTGTTCAAGCTCCCCAATTTGTCTCTCCCAATCGGTTGATTGAATCGAGACTGTTTCGGGTTCTGGCCCTCTTGGTATAACGGCTCTTTCTCCTTTAGCTTTTGCTGAGTCTTTTCAACTGGTGTCGGGGGAGTCGTGACCACCCCTATTTCCGCTAATGTCTTGGAGGAAATGATTTTAGTTACCCCCTATTTAGCCAATTGATCGGAAGCACTCGGATACTTGAAATGGTATTCATTTCCACTCATGGTAGCAAAGACCTCTTGCTCGTCTTCGGAGAGTGGGAAAGTAGGAATTCCTTCATTATTTTCTTCTGGAATAGCTGCAACTCCATAACAGGACTTTCCTTTCCCCTTTGATTTCTTCGTAGATGACGACCCAGCCCATTGTTCATCTTCGATCAGATCAGGATGGACCCAGAGAATCTCGCCATTTGGGGTTGCGTGTGGCACAAGTCCTTTCTGGCGTTGTTTGTGAGGATCGTCGTTGACAGTCTTCACCGCTACATTTATCACTGGCTCAAGCTAGAACCAGTTCAAAGGAACAGATCCGAAGCTAATTAACATAGCATTTGCACCCACCTTCTTCTCCTTGGCCGATTTCACCATAAGGACTCCAACATCGATCAGCACTTGGATCTTATCCTTAAGGGCGTAACATGATTTAGTAGGATGATGCACCGCTCTATGGAATGCACAGTACTTCGGGTCGTTAACCTTCTTAGCGTCTTCCTGATCCTGGATTGGAGGTAACTTGATTTTGTTATTCTCCACAAGGTGTTTGAAGAGACCAGGAACTTCGTCCTCCCTGAAAGAATAAACTTTCAAAAATTTTGGTTCTGCAGTCTTTGGCTTTTGTGACCTCAGTTGCCATTGCGATTGTTGAGGCCCTTTTTGTGATTGCTGTTGCTGTTGCGGTTGCAATTCGAATGTTTAGTTCGTATCCACCGCATTCAATTGAGCTTTCCCTTTACCTCAAGGAACAAAATTCTGCTTTGAGGTATTAGCCGCTGTTTGACCTCTTTTGGCCTTCTTCCTTTTGAGGAAACGTTCTGCTCGTTCTCCTCGCACTTTCAAGTTCCTTCCAAGTCTTGGACGGCGCCATTCCCATAGCTTCCAGGATATCTAGTGAAAGGTTGTTGTGACAAGTCTCGAGGATAAAATCTTCACTAATCAGATCTCGACAATTCATCGCTTTGCTCCGAAATCTTTTAATGAAGTTCTCTACCAACTCTCCGTCCTTCTGTTTCTCATCGAACAATGTTCCGATGGAAACTTCAATATCATCATCGAAGAAATTCGTAAGAAACATGTCTTCCATGTCGTCCTAACTATTGATATTCCTCGGCTTAAAAAATGTGCTCCAAGTCCTTGGGCTGTTGAACAGAATTCAACCACACTTGAATGGATGGTACAAAGTCCTCCAGCTTTTCATACTTTTGGAGAACTTCCAGCTATCAAGGAGACGAAAAGCTATGTTAAGTAAAAGAAGAAAAGGTCGCCGACTGCTACTAAGAACCTAACAGAACAGTGCAGTAGACGAGACATGCTATGATGGGTGGCACACAGAACCAGCCGGGAGATCTCTTTAGTTCTTTCTAACTGGATGATGAGTGATGAGTGCTTTTCAGCGCATGCTGACATATTATTAGTAAAGATTATTCGCTGTCTGAAACCTCGATGCTGGCTGGATCGGTGCGCACTTGTCTTGGACTACTTTTACTATAGCCCTTCTTATCGCATGAAATGCTCGAATTACCCTTTCCGGACCTGACCTTTCTGCTTTGCTCTTTGGTCTCAGAGGCGTTGATACCAATCGAAGGCCGCTCTGCGAAGAGTGCCCACGAATGACCGTACCATTAAAGGTTCATTGCCAGAGATTATCCCCAAATGGGACTTGAAATATATCAAATGCTGGGTGGGGGAACCCTTTCCGTCAAATGGCGTGAAGTTAATCAGATTAAACTTTGCTGGGTATGGGATTGACTCCCATTCCCTCGGGTATGGACATAGTATTCCAGACTTCTTTACCTCCTGAGCACTCATCAATGCGTTGATTTTTCTCTCTAAGTCCCTCATCTTCTTATCCTCTATCATATTTTTTTTCGAGCGATTATGGGGAGAAGTAACATGGTCCTCCCTTGTATTGTTGTCATCTTAGTGTCCACCCCAGCATTGTTATCAACGGGAGAGATTTCCATATTGGCGTTCTCATCCGCTTCCCTATCGCTGTCAAACTGATTAGGATTATTACGACGGCTGGACTCTCCCTGCTGGTTCGTCAGTGCCGCAATTTGTTGGCTGTGCATATCTCTCATTTCCTGCATAGCCATCTCCATTTCAAATTTAAAATTCTCTTTCTGCTTGGTTAAAGCCTCCTCAAGAATCTTAGCCATTTGTTCGGCATTAATCATCAGAAGCCAATGCCGAGCAAGCATCTGACGTTTTGTCGTCTGAGGATCGTGACCTTCTGGGTCTAGGTATGACAGTTCCAGATCGCAACCAAGTCATGCGTTGAGATACTTCTGCAAAAGGTTCAGGACTGAAGCGTTGCACGGATTTGCCTTTGTCGACCATGTTGATAGTAACTCGCGAGAGCTCATTACTTGTGCTGGCTGACCTTCTTCTGCGGAAACACCTTGGTTTAGCCTCAGATGTTTTGGTGGAGAATCTTTCAAACACCGAAACCCTTTGTGGGGCCTTAGGGCAGCAACATTCTGACAACACAGCCTTGATTATCTTAGCACACGGACAGTGCGAGTCCGTGTCTCAGGTATTTCTTTTTCGAGATTTATTCGCTCCCCAGCCCGATAGTACAACTTGTCGGTCTGATGACCGGAGCAACCCATCATGTGTTAGCATGACTTCCCAGGTATAACGTCATCATAGGACGAACCTGTTTCCCTCTGGGGATATGACGCTTCATTAGCGTCTCCAAGAGTCACGCGTTCAGACTTACGCCTTAGTGAGCATGAAACTGTAACGGGCTCTTGAACATCGACTCGTAATCCGATGCGGTCGGTCATAGGGGCTTTCCCTTTGTTGTTATTGGGGGGATTAGTATGACCCCCAGCTTGAATTGTTGTTTGGGAACCTTTCAACGGCCCCAATCGCTCCTTCACAGGTGCTTTACCTCGATCTTCAGGGAGAGGACCAAGGCGGTCTTTCAGAGAAACTCTAAATTTGGTGAGATCCACGCTACCGTATGGCTCCGTCGGAAGTACGGGGACAGGGGAAACGAGATCTGAAGTTGACGAAGACCGAATAGTAACTTCGTCCACTTTTGCCTTAGGCGCTGACTTTGCCTTCAGCACCCACACCCGTTTGTGCTTGGGCGACTTTTTAACCGCCTCTTCCTTCTACATTTCTTTTGCTTTTTGCAAAAGGACTTGGGCATGCGCGAGCAATGCGCGACGCTTCCGGATTCGCTCCTCAAGGGTAGAGCGGGCCCTTTTAATGCGGACCTATTCATTCTTCTTTGCTTTGGAGGAGGGGTTGTTTGCTCGCTGTTATTGTCCTCGGCGCTGCCTAGATTTCATATCTACATCATAGCGGATCCCGTCCATTAGCTCGAAAGCCTTAGCCAGTTAACGCGTAAGGCATTGGCGTCGTCTTTGGCGCGATCTCTTCGACAGAGTTGGCACGTCTTCACCAGCTAAGCTTTTACTAGAGGGGAGGCCTATTTCTATAACTTGGACCTCGTTGGACGCTGGAGTGGCGTCGCGAGGTGTAAGTGCGGTGGCGGCGAGAGGATCTTGGATCTTTGAGCCTGAAGTCCAGCGAGCGTTCCTGGAAGAGGAGGCCTTCCTGCGCCTACGAGGAGAGGCAGATCTGGAAGAGGAGGAAGAGAGATACTCTTCAAACTTCTGCTGGTCGAATTTGTATTCGACCTCTTCGTTCACCGGGATCTTGATCGCCGGTTGCGTCACGGCAGCCTCTACAGAGAGGCTGTTGGCTCCCATTGTGGTCGCCAATTTGTTTCCTTTGAAAGTCGCCTTTGTGATTGATTTCATTTTAACTTTAGTCGTTTACAACAAATTCAAATAACAAAAATAAAAAAATACAACTCTCTCAAAAATAAACACAAGATTCATTTATCGAGTCTTGCTTGTGTAGGTTCTTGGCCGGTGACGGGGACGTCAATATCCGTGGACCACTAGATGATCAGATCAAATCCGAAGCTTTGTTGATTCGTGAAGGAATCAAGATGCCGAAGCAATTATCTCAGCAACAGCGAGATAATTACTCTTCTTAAGATTACCGCAACGGGGTAATCTCAAGGGAAGAACACGGGAACTGCAGATCTGATGAACTCTTCTTTCCTGCACTGAAGAACTTGATCTATCTTCTCCTCTCCTATGAAATTCGTGCTCCTTCAGTCTCTAGTTCGGCAGGGCATCGCCAACGCTCGAGAATTCCAGATCAGAAAAATGAAGGCCCTGGGGCTGTATTTATAGGCTTCGGGATCTTTATTTTGGGATAAGAATGGCCGATTTCCTCTTATCCTTAGTTATAACCACTTAACCATGTTCTTAGATGATATCAGACTAGTTGGAAAAAATTCAGGTGGTTAACGTCAAAAAAACGGCTTCAAAATCACCAAATCTGATTTTTTTTTGGGTTGCAGACACCCACGGGTGTCTCGGCGTGGCCGAGACACTTGGGAGTGTCTCGGCCAAGCCGAGTGTCTCAGCCAAGCCGAGACACTCATGGGTGTCTTGGCTTGGCCGAGATACCATGTGGTGTCTCGGCCAAGCCGAGACACCATGGGGTGTCTAGGTTTGGCTCAGGGCTTGGTCTTGCGCGCTCCGTCCATTTTTGTCGTATTTTCATCATCCGAACTCGGAATCCCGCTATTCAGAATGCGTTGGAAAGCTGACGAGGAGATCTACAAGCTCCATGATTGAATCATGTGTGGAGTAAATGGGACACGAGGGGTGCTTCATCTTTCGTAAGCGACGTGCATCTCCCGATTCATTTGTGTTTCGGTTATTCCAAAATTCCGTTGCTTCGCATGGTCCATCGACTCACTTCATACATTTGTCATCGTCAAATGAGCTTCTGTGACTCAAATAGCAATATTCACCATCTCCTCTCTGTCTTGAGCCGCGTGCGGGGACCTATAGGTAATTTTTGACGCCTACAATAACTAGGTTCAATTATAAATTAAATTTAGTTATTTACTAACTTCTCTAATTTGGCAAGATGACCAAATTTTATGGGTATATTCACTGTAAACCCTCACGAGACTACAACTCGTCCACTAGGATAGCCTAGGGGTTTAAAGGCTTATTGTATGTGCTAAATACAACCGCGATTCCTGCAAAAGTGAGTTAGGTTTTCTTTCATTTTTCTTTCTTTGCCAGAGGACTAGCAAAAGTTTAGGTGTGGGAGTATTTGATAATCATATTTTATTACAATTTTATACCCTCATTATCTATTTTATATGAATAACTATGCCATTAATAATTGTTTTTATCTTTAATTGCAGGTTAATGAAGAATAAAGCCCAAGACCTCTTCTCTCAACAAAAACCTATGAATTAAATGAAGAACACAAGCAAGAGCCAAAAAGCCCAAGCTCAGAATCAAGTCGAGTAGCCTGTAGAAGCCGGAGAAAATAAAAAAAATAAAATATGAAAAAAAATATATTCAAGATAGTTGGCCGCAAAGAAACGACGATATCTCTCAATCCGGAAGGCCGAATTTAACATATAATATATGAAAATTACCTATCTCGACGAGACGAAGACATCCGTGAAGGTAGAAATTTGATAGGATATCGATGCTAGCATCGATGCGGGTATCGATGCCAACATCGATACTTACAGTTCTATTACGAATTAAGGGCTGATTTTTGATGGTTTTGGATAAGATTTAAATCTAAGGGCTCATATTCATTGATGTTTACTATAAATAGGGGTAGAGAGTGAGGGGTTGAGGGTGTGAAAAATTTTACATCTCCATTTGGAGAGGAGGGTTACTCTTAATTGAGAAAATCTTCCAAACTTGTAACTTTTTATTATAATTAATAAAAGAATTTTTTTACCACTTAAAATTTTTCTTTTCTTCTCTTTGTTGGATGATGAAGATGAAGATGAAGATGGAGACTAATTTGAAGGTTTATTTTTCTTATTTTTTTCTTTTATTGCTTATTAGTTTAGATTTATTTCCATGCTTGTAGTTAGATTTTATTGTTTAAACAGCCAAGAGGCTAGAACCCTCTTGCCTTAGATTTATTTCATGCTTATAGATTAGATTTATTTCATGTCTTTATTTTCTCGCATTTAATTCTTATAATTTATTTTGTAGCTTAGTTTTTGCAATTTATTTTGTAGTTTAGATTTTATTTTCTTGCACTATTCGCGTTGAGGTTAGAACCCTCTTGGGATTAGTTTTTGTTTTTGTTTATTTTTTATTTTCTTTGATTCGTCTTGAGGCTGAACTCTCTAGGGAATTATCATTTTATTTTTTTGCACTATTCACCTTGAGGCTAGAACCCTCTCGGGTTTAGTTTTTCTTTTTGTTCATTTTTTATCTTCTTTAATTCGCCTTTAGGCTAGAACCCTCTAGGGAATCACCCTTTTCTAAGAAGTGGATTCAATTCTAGGTTACCCATAACTTTAATTGAATCTGTCATCTTTAATTTCTTAAATTTTCTTTTTATTCTTAATTCTCCTTTTTGATTCTTGATTTTATTCATCTTTCCTTATGAAAATCATTCATTCTTTGTCACATCCACTCTCACTTATATTTTGTGCCAATTTACACACTTTTATTTTCACTCTCTCTATCTCTCCATAATCACACTCACTCATTACTCCTAATTGTCACGCACACAACATAAAACTAACTTTAATTTTCTCTTACAAAACACCTTCCTCGTGGGATCGATAACTTTTTATAATATAACTTGATTAGTTGTGCACTTGTAAATTTTTGGTATATGTTTATACCGCATCAATACTCCATTACTTATGAATTTTTAGCCTCAAATAATGAGAGTACGAAGCCCTCTTGGCAGGATTTGATCTACTCTAACAATTAAGGCTGAGCTCATCTAAGTCCAGCCGACTCCCAGCTTGTCCTCTACAAAGTAAGGGGAGATAATGAAGCCAAAGACTCTTGAATGATCCAGTATTTGAAGGCGGTCAAAAAGCTCTTGGGAAATTTCAAAGAGCTCAAAATCGCCCAAGTTCTCTGAGCCCTCAATGCTTGGGCGGATGCTTTATCCAAGATTAGATCATATAGCTCAGGGAGGAGTCACGGGCCTGTGTATATGGATGCCCTCAAAAAATCTAGCATCAAGGAGACACCAATCAACACTATAATGTAGATTGAAGATTCAATAGAGGCCAGTTGGGTGGAGCCATTCATTCAAAACTTAACATGAGGGATCTTGCTAGAGAATGCGGCTAAAGCAAGGAGTCTACAAAGGAATGCTCAGAAATACCTCATGATCGATAACAAGCTTTATCAGATCTCATACATCAACAGCAATGTGGGGCCCTATCTTCTATGTCTCCGGCCAAGAAAAGCTAGTTATGTTCTAAAATAAATTCATGAAGGGACATGCATGAACCACCTAGGAGCAAGAACTCTAGTCTAGAAGGCGATCCGATAAGATTACTATTAACCCCACTATCCTAGTCGAATCCAAGAGATTCATCTCTCGGTGCAAGACCTGTCAATTCTTCTCAAGTACACCACGAGTTTCGGCAACGGAACTCACTCCTCTCATAAGCCTGATCCCTTTTGCTCAATGGAAATTGGATTTATTAGAACCTCTTCTGATAGGGCATCGAAAGTTTTTAATCGTTGCCATAGAATAGTTCGCAAGATGGCTTTTGGACAAGATCGGTGAGAGCAACACCACCAATTTTGTGTGGAAATCAATTGTCTATAGATTTTAAGTCCCCACTTTTTTAATCACAGATAATGACACTCAATTTAACAGCAAGGGATATTGTAACTTCTGTGAAGAATGGAAGATTTAGCTCAAATTCACTTTAGTAACACATCCAAAAGGCAATGAGCTCGCCAAAGTAGCAAATAAATGCATACTTCAATCTCTGTAGAAAAACGTAAACAAGGCGGTTAGGAACTAGGTTGATGACTAGTCTAGAATTAGGTGGTCATACCGAACCACCCACAAAAATTCTATAAGGGAAACCCCATTCAAGCTAACATATGGAGCTGAAGTGGTTGTCCTAGCAGAAGTCAGCATGCCAAACATTTTACTGTAGCACTTCGACAAAGAGTTAAATTCTTCTACACTTCGAGTCAGGCTCGATCTTATTGATGAAGTTTGACAAGACTCGCTTAGATTACAAGTCATCAATCAATAACACATCAATCAGCACCACAACAGCACAGTCCAGCCTCAAAGATTTAGTTTTGGTGACCTCATCCTTCAAAAAGCTACCTTCGATAAAGACACCAAGCATGACAAATTGGCAATCAACTAGGAGGGGCCATACCCAGTAATCAAGGAAGTACATACCGATACCTATAGGCTGTGAAGTTCTGACGGAAGAATCTTACAACACTATGTGAACATAGAGCACCTTAAAAAAATATTTCCAAAAAATATAACTATAAGGTTCTCATATGATATAAATACTTTTGGATATCTCATTGTGCTGTGTTTTAGTAGCACCCTTAAGACCTCGGTGCCATTCGAGGCACAAACGTAAGACCTTGGAATTTTTTTAGATAAAACCAAGGTACATTCACAATTCAGTCGACTACAACATGTAAGACCTTGGTATCCTTTCAGAATAAAACTAAGGCACATCCTCAATCAGTTGGCTACAACTCGTAAGACCTTGGTATCCTTTCGGAGTAAAACCAAGGCACAAAGCTCACTCATCTTAGTTACAAAATTTCTCGAGACGAATTTAAAACATTCGCATCAACTAGAAATGGCCTTGAGATTTGCAGCCAAACTCAAACAAAACAAACTACGGATTAATGCTTAAGAATTCAATCACAAAATGTACATAGATTGAATCGATAGAAGAGCATCTTTTTATTCATACATATAAATATTTACAATACAAGGGATATTTACATTACAAAGATTTTTCAAAAATAAAAGATACATGAGCTCCTAAGGAGCCAAACTTGGAGCAGGTCCTAGACTTGGAGTTGGTGCGACACTAGGCATTAGAACGAAACTCGAGCTTGCAGGGATGGCAGCAACATAAGTGGATGAAGGAGGCGACTAAGGAAAAAACCTGACCTCTTCATCCCTTTCCTCTTTGGGCTGGCTCACCCAACTATCCTGAGCTGAGCCTTCTTGAGTTGACCCCTCATCATCCCCATCTTTATGTTAGACCCTAGAGGGGGGGTGATTAGGGTCTTATGCTAATCTAATCCGATTAAATGCCAATTAAAACTAATTAACAAGTTATCCTAGCAAGTATGAAATGCAATAATATATATGAGCTAGGATAAGCAATATACAATATGATATATCCTAGCAAAGAGATATATAGCAAAATATATATGCAAGGATATATAAACTAACACAAGGGTAAACAATATAAACTAGATAGTGGATCATAAAAAGGATGAGTAATGCACAATTGGCGATATAAGATAAATACAAAAGCAACTACGCCAAAGACAAACTCAAACAAGCAATATGATCACGGAGTTCGGACCTTCCGTCCTACGTCTCCGCTCCCCACTCCCGGGGAGAAATCCACTAACACAATCCGGTTTGGAAGACGGAACTTCTTCTACACACTCGGTTTTCTAGCTAACCGAAAACTCTACAACTCACACTCTTGCAATCACACTCTACACCCACTAAGTGTTGGACCTAGCCGTGTCTCCCTCAAGTGCTCGGTTACAACCTCTCTTTAGGAACGTCAACCGACGCCACTCCTCTTGGGACGATCCCCGACTCTCACCACACACTCCTCTCGGTGTACAAGTGTATTACAAAGTGAATCTCACAATTAGGCTCAAAATACAACAAGATTGTTCTCTACAATAGATGAGAACTCAATGTAGGCTCACTCTCTAAGTCACACAATCCCACAACCTAATTATACAATGTATGCAAATACAATAAGCTCAAGTGGGTGTGTGTAACAATGAGATATAAAATCAAATCTAAACTCAATATAAAACTAGCTTTAATAGAAATGATAATTAACAAATAATTATAAATAAAAGCTAGAGTTGAGTTTAGGAAAACTTCTCTAGATCAAGATGGAGAGATGGAGATTTGAGGCCCAAACAAGAAGATAGTCTCCTCCACTTGTGAAAGCTTAACTTGCTTTAAACTAAACCCTTAAACAAGCTTAAACTCTTTTTAAAACCCTTGTTTAAAAACTTCTTTAAAACATTCTTAATCCTGAAAAGAGATCAGCAATTGGGTATTTATACCCACTTGAAATCTCAGCTAAAACCCCAAAACAAAAGACAAAAAACACCCCAGCAACGGTAACAAAAAAAGCCGTTGGAAGCAGTCAGAAGGAGCAGCGGTCAACCGAGGGAAATTCCGGTCGACCGACAGAATCGATCGGTCGACCGACGAAGATTTTCGGTCGACTGGTGTTCAGGTCGAAAACAAAAGAAAGGGAGGCAGACTTCTTCGGTCGACCGGTGCGGTCGACCGATGGAGCTCTCGGTCGACCGGTCGACCGTATCGGAATGCCGAAAAACCAAACGAGCGGTCGACCGGTGCGGTCGACCGAAAACAGACATTTCAAAACCTGATTTTAAAGTGCTGTTTAAAAATATCAAATAAATTCCAAAAAATGTAAAACTCTGGGGAATGATTGTAGACATGATAATCATGATAATAAGCATGCTACAGTGACTGGTTATCAAAAAGGACTTCCCAAATGTAAAATATCATCATTTTGCAAGGAGGTCCAAAACACGAAAATATAAACACATGAGTTTTGATATTTTAGCTAAACCATGTTTTGAAACAATACAAAATGATTTTATAGACTTAATAGAAGATGTAAACTATTGTTATGAAGTCTATAAATAATAAATATAGTATTTTATCAAAATACACATATAATACACTAAAACATGATTTCATGGAACTAAATAAAATTGATATTGATAAAATCATATATATGCATATGAGTATGAAACAAAAATATGTTTTCTAATTATATTCAATTGTTTCATAGTAAAACTTGAAAACTATCAAACCAAAACGTATATGTATATATATAACTATATATATACAAAAACCAAAACGTGTATGTGTGTATATGATTGAGCTTAAAGTACTAACACACATAATATAAATTCCTAAACTAAATTACCCAAGCAATGATATTGATCTTCAATAAGCTTGACTTGGTAATCTCGCGGATGAAGCTTGAACTTGGATCTTGAACTTTGAATAGTAAGGCTTCACCGACATTCCGCCAACCTCCTTTGGATATGATCGTTGAAGCTCTATTCCATCCATCCTCCAACGACGTTGTTTGTCTACAATAAATAAGAAAACACAAATACTAGACAAACAACATTAGAAGTAAATTGTTTGTTAAACATCATCAAAACAAGAAGGCCAACACTTTATTTCTCGACATTAAGAACTAGCCCTCCTTTCCTCTCTATCACCTGTAGGCTAAGGCAATTAGCCACTCAAGAGGGATAACGGAACAACTCGAGATCGATCGTAAGCTCAGCTGAAAGCTGCATCTTCAGATAGTCAAAGCTAGACTTACAACCCAAGGCCACCTCCACCTTCCTAAGAGTGTTATTTGATAGTTTTTGACAACCTTGACCCGATAGGCCTTGGACTTCAAGTGGTTGAGGTGATACTACAGTGCTTGTATCTTGGCAAGAGACAATTCATGCTATCGTTCGGCCTCTAGTGCAGCGCAGGTGGCCTCTTGCCTTAACTTCTTGTGTGCAACCTCATCCTCCTTCAGCCGGTTCTACAGGACCTCAGTATTTTGACAAGCCAGCCCAAGATGACTGAGATGACTGAGCAACCTCGTGCTCCTGTAGGTACCTTCCTGTGTCATCCCGCTCATGAAGCTCATGCCCGAGATGACTGAGGTCTTCCTAGAGTTTGTTCACTTGGGACGATTTTTAGCTAATTGTGCTAAGCAGGCCCTACATCTTGTCGTCCCTCATCTACAGCTCTCGGTCCCATTTGTTTGGATCCTCCTCTAGGCTGCCAATTCATCCTGCTTGGCAGCTGTCCTATAGTTGGCCTTCTATCGAGCCATCCTCTAAGCCTTAAACTCTTCCTGAAGCTTGGAGTGGAGCTCTCACACATGCTCAAACTTAACATAGAGCTCCTGCTCTACCCAAGCACCCCAAAGCAAGTAGCCTTTGAGGGTCTGGTGAAGGCTATAGCTTAGCATGGCCGAGAGGATTTCATCCTCACGAGACAAGTAAAATAGGTCTAGACCCTTAGCCTGAGCTATTCTGGACTCCAAAACTGACCCCCTTACATCAAGATGCCACTTAGGGATGAATCGATACTCCTCAGATGGCTCCATGTCATATCGAGGGCCAGTCTTGAATGACCCCATCAACATCATCTTTAGCCAACCCTGTTCCTCTGCTGCTCATCGATACAGTAGGGGAATGGCCATCCAAGCCCTTGAGCCAAGGGCACATCCTATGCCAGTGGCTCTTCAGTAGCGAGCTCCTTCCCTGTTAGTGGGCAAACTCGACCAGTAGAGAGGGGGTTGTCTCCTCCTTAGTTTGAGCTTGGACCCCTACAGGATGAGCTACCACCATCTCACCCCCCATCAGCTCATATGGTGGATTTTTTCTCGACAACAACTATAGCGATTTACCAGAGTCAAGAATTCTCTAAACAGGAGCAGAAAACACTCTGCCCTCTGTAGCTTCTTGAGTGGTAGCAAAGATGTTCGCCTTTGTTGTAGTCCCCTCCTCATCCTTCGACGGTTCAATGCTTCCAGAGAAGCCTTGGGTACCTACTTTCCTTAGCCGCCTGCTCTTCTTCTCAGACCTCTTGGCCTTAGTGGTAGAGGAACGCAGCCTAGCAAGTCGAGCTGCAATCTCAGCTGCATTCACAACAATCTTCTCGATGTCCTCTAGGACGAATCAGGTTGTAGATGCTTCTAGGGCCTCACTAGGGTCCCGCCTGAGGTGCTTCAGACTCCTCCAATCGTAGCACCAACACTGCTACTCAAGCCTTATCCTCCTCAAATAGTGGAGCTCGGGAGATGCCAATAACTGCAAGACCAAGAGGTCGAATGGGTTCTCACTCCGTCGAGACCTAGTGTAGGCTCGAACCGCCTATGACTTTCCTCTTTCGAAAGTAGACCTAGCCTCAGGGCCTCCTTATTGATCTCGGGCAAAGTTGAACAAGCCAAGATTGTGTCAGCACTGAACATCCACATGAACTTCTCTTTGCAGTCCTTATTTCACTCGGGAGGGCTAAAAATCACCTTAAAGTAGCCCAAGTTCTAGAAAGGGAAGTGACCCTTGTTCTTCTAGACCTTGACGCTAAGTAGATGGTCAACAATCAAAAGAGTCGGCTTGAACCCCACTCAATGACAGATCACGATGAAGCCCACCAGTGTGCATATAGAGTTTGGCTTGATCTGAGATTGCAAGATACCCAGACCCTTGAATGTGCAATGGAGGAATGAATGGAATGGAAGGTGAAGATCGTACTCCAAGTGCTTAATGTACACTGAAGCGACGTTGCCTCTATAGTCATACACTGCTCGATTCTACTCCGGTGCTGACAACGTGAACATCCTTGGAATGTTGAAGTGGTTGTAGTAGGTCTCAAGCACCGTCGAGTGCACTTTGGAGAGGAAGCTCTTAAGCAGGTTGATCCGAACCTCGTTGCGAGCAGCAGCGACAGTAGTAGAAGATGCCATTGATAAGGGAAATGGTCAGAGATTGCCTAAGTTGCTGAAGAGAGTTCTAAGGTTTTAAAAGCAAGTAAAAGTGACTGCCTAGAAGTGCAAAGGTATATATAGGCAAGGAAGTGGACACGTGATGACATCACAATGATCGACTCGGTTCTTGATGAACAACTAAAATTAACTACGAAATTCAAAACAGTCACTCAGTAACAAAAGCACTACTCTAACCGTCACACAATCCCCACTCAAAAACTGAGGCGACGCAAATGCACGATCTCACCTGACATTAGAATGTTACGTCAAGAGTGACCCATCAGTGATCCCTCACAAATGTGCCTCGGAATCCCAACAAGCGGTGGTTTAATTTCACTCAGACGTGATCACCCGATTTCGAGTGAAAGGGGCTAGTATTGTATCACAGAAATGATTTAAGTGTTAATCCTCTTCCCGGAGTTGACATGTGTCCTGAATTATCTATGCACCACATCAACTTGGCCCTATATAGTACAATTTGAATAACATCATCACTCGATCCTTCCTAAGAAGGGCCGAGTCGAAATGTGTCCTCACTCAGACCTCACTGTTTAAGGTTAATTCCATGCCTCTTCATTTTGCAAGACAAAGTCAAAGAGCTCTTAATCCGGAATGGACAAATTAAAAGGTGTCTTTTATCGACCCCTCATAGAGCCAAGATGAAAGACGGTCATTCTCGAACTCCATGCCGACAATCGATCACCGACGCATTAAATACATGGTCAGAGTCATTATTACATCGACCCCAAAAGTCTTAATGATACATCGAACCTCCTCAGCACGGTCACCATCACATTATCACATAGGTGACTCATGCCACCTATAGCCAATACTCGCAAAGTATTAGCCGAATAAGCTGACTACTTGGACTCGATAGAAGTTACGCAATTATCCTCCTGGATCTGCTATAAATGAGTGCACTGCCTACTACATGAGGATAAGCAATTTTTTGCAACATAACACACTATTGTCATTACTCTTCTCCTCCAATTAATATCAATACTAACTTGATTGTTAAAGGAACCCCTAGAGAATGCAACTCTGATCCTCTTACGTGTTTTTGTGTGCAGGACCAAATCCTCTAACTAATAATCAACCATAGGAGAAGATTTATGGACCCTAAAACCCTACATAACTCACACTAAATTCCCCTGTTTGATATCATATATCAACAGTTTGGCGTGAGTCCTCTTTTTCTTCTTCATACAAGATGGCTTATTTTGATCGTCCAAGCTGACCATTAATTCCTTCCACTAAAGAAACATATAAAGTGGGCTATGTCATCTAGGCGCAATTGGAAGAATCTGCCTGAAGAATTTCCTAATCTCTTCAACATCAGTTCGCCTCCTTCGCTAACGAACTCCTCAACCAGATTCCTCCCCAACACCCTTCTCTGTCGTTTGTCACACCTCCCTCAGCGGGTGAGTCTGAATAATGCATGTAGGAGGAACACACTGAATACGCTTCTCCTCCGCCTCGCCAACAGACTCATTTCGCCATTCATCCTGACAACCTCCATACCACATTGAAGTAAGGGGTGAGAGTCCTAATTTTGGCCATGGCAGCCATGAGCATGCCACATGGACAATGTCACATGGCGCCGGATACCTTCACGCTACTCCATGTCTCTCCACCACTAACTTTGCATCTGGTTATGGCTGACGTTTAATAATGTTGCAAACACCATCAAAGGGAGCATTCCACTTACCGATTAGATCATGAATACTCCATGTGCCAAGTTCAAATGCCACATATTGAGAAGTATAAAGATGAGGGAGATCCAGTGGAGCATGCACAAAACTTTTAGGATCTGATGCACATGCAGCAGATGACCGATCTGATCATTTGTAGAGATTTCCCTATCACCTTGATGAGAAGCGCTAAGGTGTGGTGGAATTCATCTAACAAAATGTCTATTCACAGTTTTGAACAACTCAGCCAAAAAAATATGCATTATTTTTCGGCAACTCCAAGCAGAAGAAACCCTTCTTCATCTTGCTACAAATGAGATAGAAACCTGGGGCCAAAAGGCTAGAAGTTCCCTATCACCTTGATGGGAAGCGCTAAGGTGTGGTGGAATTCATCTAACAAAATGTCTATTCACAGTTTTGAACAACTCAGCCAAAAAATTATGCATTATTTTTTGGCAACTCCAAACAGAAGAAACCCTCCTTCATCTTGCTACAAATGAGATAGAAACCTGGGGCCAATAGGCTAGAAGTTGAAGGCCCTGACAAGATGGTGGCTATGACCGTGATCTCTACAAGGTTAGAAGATAATAAGTTAGCTAACTCACACATCATAAACACTGTCACTAACATTGAACAACTGGTGGCCAGAGCTTGAGGACACATAAATGTGGAAGATGCTCGAGCCCATAAGAAGGCAGTTAGAGAAGCAGTAGCAGCAATTGAGGCAGAGTCCTCTGAAAGAGGGAAGACGGAGAAAGATTCCTCTACAACAAACTCCAAGCCCAACAAGACTGACAAGAATGACCAGAGGAGAGGGGAGGCTAAGAAGATAGCCCTCACTTCCCTCAACACTTCTCTCTCACATGCCCTCTACTTGATTCAAAAAGAAGGATACCTTACTTCTACTCCTCCACGAATGAAGTTGGACCCCCAATGTAGAGATACTAAGCAATATTGTCGGTACCATAGAGATCGCAGTCATAATACTGACGATTGTAGAGTCCTCCAAAGAGATATTGAAGACTTGATACAAAAAGGGCTATTGAAGAAGCTTATCTCTCAACGAGATGGGGGGAGAAGCTCTGGAAAAGTCCGAGAGAAGGTCTCGATCAAAGTCGCCCCATTATCAACACCAACAAAATGGCCAACCTGGAGAAATAGGTAATCGAGGCATTATCAACAACATTAACGGCAGTTCAGTGGCAGGAGGAATGTTAAACAACGCTCGGAAGAAGTATGCTCGACGAGCATTTGATGTCAACCTATGTGAGAAGAAGCTAATAGTAGATCATCCCATTTCCTTCGACAATGCTAATCTAAGAGGCATAGAGACCCCTCATGATGACCCCATCATTATATCAGTTGAGATTAATGGCTTTCGAGTCAAAAGAATCTTGGTCAATACTAGGAGCTCCACCGACATCTTATTTATGGATGCCTTCAACCAAATAGGCATTGACAAGTCAATTTTACGGCCTTGTTGGGATCCCCTCATTGTGTTCATAGGGCACTCAGTCCAACCAGAAGGATTGATCACTCTCCCGAAAGTAGTCGGGGAATGTCCACACCAATCTATAGTTCAAACTCAGTTCATTGTGATGGATGCAAAGTCTACCTCTAACATTATTCTTGACAGAACTTCCTTGAATAGCCGACAGGTAGTCCCATCCATATATCATCAGATGGTAAAGTTCCTGACCCTAGAAGGAATCAGGTCCGTGAGAAGCAATTAGCAAGAAGCCAGGTCATGCAATCTGCTCTCAATGAAATGAAAATTAGTCTCCAAGACCCTGTCGATCGAGAAGATCCATCATCAAACGCAGGACCAAAAATTGGATTGGACGATCCCCGTAGAAGAATTACAAGATTAACCTTGATGGATCAAAGAATGTCAAATTTACGCTCGTCATCATTGAGCCCCCACTAGGGGATGTAGTCTCTTTCCTATGTGACAATGTACATGTGTTTCCTTAGGGGCCTGAAGACATGCTAGGAATTCCCCCAAAAGTGATAAGTCATGAACTCTCGGTTGGCCGACATCTCAAGCTAGTTCAACAAAAGAAGAGGCATCTCAACCCTAAGAGGCAAGAAGTGGTTGTGGAAGAAGTCGGCCGATTGATTAAGCTGGCTTCATCTAAGAGGTTCAACATCCGAAGTGGCTATCTAATGCGATTTTGGTTAAGAAGTCTACTGGCAAGTGGTGAATGTGCATGGACTTCATCGACTAAACAAAGCTTGCCCGAAGAATAGCTATCCCCACCCAAGGATCGATCAATTGATTGATGAGAGTGTTGTCCATGAACTACTTAGCTTTATGATGCCTTCTCTGAATACAACCAGATCATGATTGCCGAATATATTAAAGAAAAGACTTCATTCATCACAGACCAAGGGACCAACTACTACAAGGTGATGCCCTTCGGTCTTAAAAATATAGGAGCTACATGTCAGAGACTGGTGAACAAAATATTCAAGCCTAGATCGGTCTTAATGTGGAGGCTTACATTTTGGTAAAATCAAAACAAGTGGCAACTCACGTATTGGACATTGAGGAAACTTTCTCAGTCCTCCAACACTTCCGCATGAAGCTCAACCCAACCAAGTATGCCTTTGGTGTTCAATCGGGCAAATTCTTTGGGTTTATGATTACCCAATGGTATTGAGATTAATCCCGAAAAGATAGCCTCTATGGAGCAGATGCCTGAGCCTCACACATTAAAGGGTGTCAAGGAGCTGACGGCAAGATACCTGAGTTAGGCTGTTTCCTTTCAAAATCTGTTGAGAGAAGTCTCCCTTTCTTAAAACTTTGAGAGGAAGGAAGGAATTGAAGGAAGGTTCGGTTGGACAACAGAATGTAGCGAGGCCTTTAGTGATCTCAAGAGATATTTAAGCATCAAGCTCCTGTTAAGCCAAACCAAAGAAGGAGATACTTTATATCTCTACTTGGAAATCTTAAAAGAGGTAGCAAGCTCTATCCTGATTTAAGAAGAAGATAATACATAAAGGCATGTATATTATGTCCGACAGATTCTGCAGGTGGTCGAACTCAACTGCACCCTCATCAAGAAGGCCTCCTTCACCCTCATAATTATGGCTACGAGGCTTCACCCTACTTTAAATCTCACACCTGAGAGGTGTGGATAAACCAGTTGTTGAAGAAAGCACTCGGCAGCCCTAGCACTTTTGGAAGGATGATCAATTGGTCAGTCGAACTCCATGACTATGATATACAATTTAAGTCTAGAACGGCCATAAAAGCTCAAGTTAGATGGATGCCGGTTTGTCCCCACTCATATTGGCCCTTCCACTGGATATCTTGGTCCACAAGACTACCAAGGCGCTTCCTCCTAAGAAACGCAATACTCCATAGCATGATTTGCCTGAATTTTTCCTTGTGGTGGTTACTAAAGGTGGATGGGTCATCTGGAGAAGGAAGCAGTGGCACTAGAGTGGTTCTGCTTGGCTTTAGGGGTCCACATATAAGTACCCCATTGCTTCTAAAATTTCATTCTTAAATAATGAGACTAAATATGACGCCCTCTTGGTAGGATTCCAAGTTGTCCTAGCAATTAAGGCCAAGCTCATCTACATCTTGACCAACTCCCAGTTTATCGTCTACCAAGTAAGGGGAGATAATGAAGTCAAAGACTCAAATTTAAAGGCGACAAAAAGCTCTTGGGAAATTTCTAAGAGTTCAAAATCACTCAAGTTCTCCAAGCCCTCAATGCTTGGGCGAATGCTTTATCCAAGCTCAGGTCATCTAGCTCAGGGAGGAGTCAGGGGCCTATGTATACGGATGCCCTCAAAAAACCTAGCATTAAGGAGGATCCAATCAACCCCATCACGCAGATTGAAGATTCAATAGAGCCTAGTTGGGTGGAGTTGTTCATTGAATACCTAACAGGAAGGATCTTGCCAGAGAATGCTACAGAAGCAAAGAGTCTATAAAGGAATGCTCAGAGATACGTCATGATCAATAACAAGCTTTATCAGATCTCATACGCAACTAGCAATGTGGAGCCCTATCTCCGATGTCTCCGGCCAAGAACAGCCAGTTATGTTCTAAAATAAATTCATGAGGGAATGTGCGAGAACCACCTAAGAGCCAGAAATCAAGACCAAAAGGTGATCCGATAAGGTTACTATTGGCCTACGATCCTAGTTGAATCCAAGAGACTCATCTCTCAGTGCAAGACTTGCCAATTCTTCTCAAGTATACCATGAGCTTCGGCAACTAAACTTACTCCTCTCATAAGCCTCGTCCCATTTGCTCAATGGGGATTGGATTTATGGGAACCTCTCCTGATTGCATCAGGGCATTGAAAGTTTTTAATTGTTGTCATAGATTATTTCACAAAATAGATAGAAGTCGAGCCTTTGGACAAGAGGCAACACCATTAATTTTGTGTGGAAATCAATCTTCTGTAGATTTGGAGTCCCCACTTCTTTCATCACAGACAATGTCGCTCATTTTGATAGCAAGGACTTCCATAACTTCTATGAAGAATGGAAGATTTAGCTCAAAGTCACTTCAATAGCACACCCAAAAGGCAATAGGCTTGCCGCAGCAACGAACAAATGCATACTTCAATCTACCTAGTATTTCGTGGTCATACCAAATCACCCACAAAAACTCTATAGGCGAACCCCATTCAAGCTAACATATGGAGCCGAAGCAGTCATCTCAGTAAAAGTTAGCATGCCAACCATCTGACTGCAGCACTTCAACGAAGAGTCAAATTTAGTTGCACTACAAGTTGGGCTCAATCTTATTGATGAAGCTCAAGAAGACTCGCTCAGATTACAAGTCATAAATCAGTAACGCAACACTCGACACTACAACAGTAAGAGTCCTTCGACAGAGACACCAAACCTGGCAAATTGGCCGCCAACTGGGAGGGGTCGTACATGGCAATCGAGGATGTACATCCCAGCACCTATCGGCTGTGAACTCTTGATGGAAGAAACTTACAACACTATTGGAACATAGGGCACCACAAAAAATATTTCCAATAAATGTAACTATAAGGTTCTCATATGATATAAATACTTTCGGATATCTTATTGTGCTATGTTTTTGTAGCACTCTTAAGACCTTAGTGCTATCCGAGGCACAAACATAAGACCTTGGAATCCTTTTGGAATAAAACCAAGATACATCCTCAACTCGATTGACTATAATATATAAGACCTTGGGATCCTTTCGGAATAAAACCAAGGCACATCCTTGACTCGGCTGACTATAGTAAGACCTTGGTATCATTTTGGAATAAAACCAAGGCACATTCGTGACTTGGTCGACTACAAGTCGTAAGACTTTGGCATCCTTTCAGAATAAAACAAAGGCATGAAGCTGAACCGGCTCAGTTACAAAATTACTTGAGACAAATTTAAAATATTAGCATCCCCTAGAAATTCCCTTGAGATTTGAAGCTAAACTCAAACAAAACAAACTACAGATAAATGCGTAAGAATACAATGACAAAATGTACACAGATCGAATCAACAAAAGAGCATCTTTTTAGTCATATGTAAAAACATTTACAATAAAAGGATATTTACATTACAAAGATGTTTCAAAAATAAAAGATACATGAGCTCCTACGGAGCCAAACTCCGAGCAGGCACCAGACTTAGAGCTAGAGCAACAGTGGGCGTTGGAGGAAAACTTGAGCTTGCAGGGATGGCAGCAATAGAAGTGGATGGAGGAGGCAATCAAGGCTTAGACCCAACCTCTTCGTCCCTTTCCTATTCGGGTCGACTCATTTAGCTATCCTGGGCTGAGCCCTCGTCTATTTCTTGAGTTGAATCCTCATCGCCCTCATCTCCATTTTTCGACATTGATAACCAGCCCTCATCTCCTCTCAATTGTCTGCAGACTAAGGCAATTAGCCACTCGAGAGGGATAGTGGAACCACTCGGGATCGATCATGAGCTCGACTAAAAGCGGCATCTTTAGATAGTCAAAGCCAACCTTACAAGGTAGGGCCACCTCCACCTTCCTAAGAGAGTCATTGTGATAGTTTTCGACAACCTTGACCTGATAGGCCAGCCTCAGACTTCAGGTGGTTGAGGTGAACCTACATTGCTTGTATCTTGGCAAGAGACGACTAGCACTGCTGCTCGGCCTCTAGTGCAGCTCAGGTGGCCTCTTGCCTTAACTTCTCATGTGCAACCTCCTCCTCCTTCAGTCGGTTCTGTAGGACCTCAACATACTGAGGAGCTAGCCGAGCTCACTTAAAAACATCAGCATTGAGGTACCTTACTATGTCATCTTGCTTATGAAACTCATGATCGAGATGACTAAGGTCTTCCTGTGGCTTGTTGACTAGGGATGACTTTTAGCTAATTGTGCCAAGAAGGCCCTTGATCTTGCCATCCCGCATCTATAGCTCACGATCCCATTTGCTCTCGATTTTCCTCAAAGCCACCAGCTCATCCTCCTTGGCAGCCACCGTCCATTTGGCCTCCTACCGAGCCATCCTCTGAGCCTCCAATTCTTCTTGAAGCTTGGAGTGGAGCTCTCACACATGCTCAAACTGAGCATAGAGCTCCGACTCGACTGAAGTGCCCCGAAGCAAGTAGCCTTTGAGGGTCTGGTAAAGGCTATAGTTTAGCATGACCGAGAGGATTTCATCATCACGGGGCAAGTAAAATTAGTCCAAAGCCTTAGCCTGAGCAATTCTAGACTCCAGAACTGACCCCCTTAAATCAAGATGCCGATAGGGATGAACGGTACTCCTCAGATGGCTCCATATCATATCAAGGACCAGCCTTGGATGACCCCATCAACATCATCTTCAACTCACCTCATACCTCTGCATCGAGCTCATTGATACGATGGGGGAAGGGTCATCCAAATCCTTGAGCTAGGGACACATCCTCTACCACTTGTTGTTCAGCCTCTGGTTCCTTGCCCTATCAATGGGATGACTCGACAAGCGGAGCGGGGGACATCTCCTCCTTGGTTTGAGCTTGAACCCTTACAGGCTCATCAGCTACCACCATCTCACCCCCTTCAGCTCGTGCAGGGGACTCAATCTTGACAACAACTACATCGATTGACTAGAGCCGAGAAGTCTCTAAATAGGGTCAGCAAACACTCCGCCCTCTACAGCTTCTTGAGTGGGAGAAAATATCCTCTTTGTTATAGCCCCCTCTTTATCCTTTGACGGTTTGATGCTTATAGAGAGGCCTCGACTACCCACTTTCCTTAGCCGCCTACTCTTCTTCTCTGACCTCTAGACCTTGGCGGTATAGGAATGCGGCCTAGCAAATCTAGATGCAATCTCGGTTGCATTCGTCGCGATATTCTTGGCCTTCTCTAGGGCCAAATCAGGCTACAGACGATTCTGGGGCCTCACTAGGGTCCCGCCTGAGGTGCTTCAGACTCCTCCAGTGGCAACACTAACATTGTTGCTCGAGCCTTATCCTCCTCAAACGGTGGAGCTCCGGAGATGTCGACAACTCGCAAGACCAAGGGGTCGAATAGGTTCTTGCTCTATCAAGACCCAGTGTATGCTCGGATCTTGTCAAACCCATGTGTTTCCTCTTTTGAAAGCATACGCGACCTCAAAGGCCTCCTTATTAAACTCGGCCAAGCTGAACAAGATCGTGTCGACAACTGAACACCTACGAATGAAGTTCTCTTTCCCTTCCTTATTTGACTCAAGGAGGGCTAGAAATCACCTTAAAGCAGCCCAAGTTCTAGAAATAGAAGTGACCCTCATTCTTCTAGATCCAAAGAGTCTGATCGACCCCCACTTGATAATAGATCACGATGAACCAGACCAGCGAGGCTATGGACTTCGACTTGATCTGAGATGACGAGATCCACAGAGCCTCAAATGTACGGTGGAGGAACGAATCAAAAGGAAGCAAAGATTGTACTCCAAGTTCTTAATGTACATTGAAGCCACATTGCCTCCATAGTCAAACACCGCTCGAGTCTTGTCCAACATTGACAGCGTGAACGCCCTGGGAATGTCGAAACGATCATAGTAGGTCTCAAGCACAGTCTGTTAGGTCTCATGTTTATGATCCTATTTTCTAATCTAGTTTTTATGATTAACAAATAATTCCTAACATTGTGTGTCGAGTGTTTATATTTTTTTGTTAGATAATCTACACAAATATCCTCTGTTGGAGATTGGTTGGATTGCGCCTTCACGATGATATTCAAAGAAGGTTGGAAGGTAATCGGAATGAAGACATTGCAATTCAAGTTAAAATTTATCATCGCTTCATCTGCAACCAAGACGAGCTTAATTGAAGATCAAATTGCTTGGGTATAGTGTTTTAGGTTTATACTTTACGTGTTTATACTTAGAGCTCAAAATTCATACACACACATTTGTTTTGATTTACCGTTTATTTTGATTTATCACCATTTTGGATTATAGACTTAAAAACATGATTTTATATCTTTTCTCAAGTCTATAAATCTATTTTAAAGCATTTCAAAACTTGTTTGAAATTTTTTTATCAAAATCAAGTTTAAACGTTTTCGCATTTTTGAACAGTTTGAAAAATACATGAGTTTTCACAAATGGGAAATACAATTTGAAAATTTATTTTTTTAACATGTTCAATATCATGTTTATAAACATTTTCCAAAGTTTTATCATTTTTGGAGGTGATTTACTATGTTAAATAGATTTTACAAAATTAAGTATTCAGCAGTTTTTAGAATCTGGAATATCTGTTGTAAAACAGTAATTTCTCACGAATGGGAAGTAATATTTCAGAAATTCTTTCTCTAACATGTTTATCTTCATGTTTATAAACATTCCCCAAAACTTTACTATTTTTAGAGTTGATTTGCTGTTTTTAATTGAATTTATAAAGTCAACTACGCAAAATTTCAGAATCTGCCAGATCAGCCAATGGTCACATTATCGGTTGACCGACACACATTATCAGTCGACCAATAGAATATTTTTTAGCATAATGGATAATTTTGACTGCTTGGTTTCTAAGGGTATAAATATCCCTCTTGCTTTGGTTCTTCTTAAGGGTTTTTTCAAAGTGTATTTGGGCTGTTTGTTTCTGAGTTTTAAGTAGAGAAAAAGTTTATTTTGTTTGTGTACAGAAGGGTTTAGAAAGAGATAGCTTTCAATTTCAGTTTTGAGGAGTTCAACCTCAATTCTTCATCTACATCTTTTTGTTTTCTTTTGAGAAGTTTTTCTAAACTCAATCTCTAGCAAATTTATATTTTAATTATCATATCTATAAGCTAGATTTTAATTGAGTTTGATGTTATTTTACTCATTGATTACACACACCTTCTTGAGCTTTTAGTATTTCACATATTATATAATTGGGTTGAGATTGGGTCATTGAGAGTGAGCTTACACTTAGTTCTCATCCTTGTATTAGAGAACAAACAAATTTACTTGTGCCTTATTGTTGAGAAAACACGTTGTAATACACAAGGTTACTTAGAGGAGTGGTTGGGAGAGACATGGTCAATTCCAAGAGGAGTGGTTTGGTTGTAAAAGCCTAGGGAGATGTAGTAATTCCAAGCACTTAATGAAGGTAACACAGACTAGGCCAACACTTAGAGGAGTGTATTGTGTATTGACAATTGTGTGAGTTGTAAATGTTATCATTGAGCGTTGAAAACTGATTGTGTAGTTTTTTAAGATAGTGGAGGATCTCCTCGAGGTGAGGAGTGGAGACATAGGTCGAGGGTGATCAAATTCCGTGATCACATTATTTGTTTGTGTTTAGCATTGGAGAACGTACCATTGTCTTATTGTTTATATCGTCTATTGCTCATTGTATATCCTTGCATATTTCGTTGTATATCACATTGTTAGGATATATTAGTTAATAAGTTTTATTTTAGCATCGAAATCGGATTAGATTAGCAATTACCCTATTCACCTCCCCCCTCTAGCGTACTTTCACAGTCGAGTGCACTTTGGAGTGGAACCTCTTGAGAAGGTTGATCCAAACCTCGTTTGCAAGCAGCGGTGACAATAGTAGAAGATGCCATTGACAAGTTTTGAGCTTACTCGAAGAAGGTCATTGGAGAAACTGGGGAAAATGATTGAAGATCGCCTAAGTTGTAGAAGAGAGTTCTAGGGTTTTGAAAGCAAGTTAAAGTGACTTCTTAGAAGAGAAAAGGTATATATAGGCAAGGAAGCTGACACATGACGACATCACGACAAACGACTCGCTTCTTGATGGATAACTAGAATTAACTCCAGAATTTGAAGCAGTTGCTCAGTAACAAAAACGCCACTCTAACCGTCATGCAATCCCCTCTTAGAAACCGAGGCGACACAAATAAACAATCTCCCTTGACGTTACAATGTCACGTCAATAGTGACCGATCAATGACCCCTTATAAATGCACCTTGGAATACCAACAGGCGGCGGTTTAATTTCACTTGAACTCGACCACCCGAGTTTGAGTGAAAGGGGTAAGTATTGTACCACAAAAACGAGTTAAGTGTTAATCCTCTCCCAGGAGTCGACACGTTTCCCAAATTAGCTATTCACTGCAACAACTCGGCCCTATGCAGAACGAGTCGAACAATGTCATCAGTCAACCCTTCCCAAGAAGGGCAGAGTTGAAAGGCGTCCTCACTCTGACCTCATTGTTTAAGGTGAATTTCATGCCTCTTCATTTTGCGAGACCAAGTTGAAGAGCTCTTAATCTGGAATGGCCGAATTAAAAGGTGTCTTTTATTGACCCGTCGTAGAGCCGAGATGAAAGACTGTCATTCTTGAACCCCACGCTAACAACCGATCACCGTCACATTAAATACATGTTTGGAGTTGTCTTTACATCGACCCCAAAAGTCTAAATGACACATCGGACCTCGTCAACACTATCACTATCACATTAATCGTATAGGTGACTCATGCGACCTACAGCCAACACTTGTAAAGTTTCAGCCGAATAAGCTGATTGTTTGGACTCGGTCGAAGTTAAGCAATTATCCTCCTAGATTTGTTATAAATGAGTGCAATGCCTACTACATGAAGGTAAGGAAACTTTTGCAACATAACACACTACAGTCAATACTTTTCTCCCCCAATTAATATCAATATTGATTTAATCACCGGAGGATTCCCCGAAGAACCCAACTCCGATCTTATTACGTATTTTTTTGTGCAGGACCAAATCCTCTAACAAATAATCAACCATCGGAGAAGATTAAGGAACCCTAAAACCCTACATAACTCACAATAAATTCCCATATTTGACATCAGATATCAATAGAAGTAATAAATGAAAAAAGAGAGTAATTTTTTTATCTAATAATAAGTTTTGTGGAATTAGTCCTAAGTGCCTAGTTTGTTATTCTTGCTTCTTCTCTTTAATAACCCTTGTCCTTAGTTTAATTTTAGTTTGTTCTCTTTACTTTTGTTTTCTTTTTTCCTGTAGTTTGTGAACTTGATTATTTTAGCTCTTTGTTTTTTTTTCTCTTTTCTTTATTTTTATTTCTTTATTTTCTTGTAGTTGTCTTCTTTCCTCTCCTCCTTTTTATTGTTATTATTTTCTTTTTTCCTTTAAAGAAACATATCTCAAAAGCCCATTTCACTCATTTTCTCAAACCTCTTTTCAATCAACCTTTCTTTAAAAAATTACATTTTAAAAGAAACTTCCTTTCTTGTTGATTGATACTTGTGAGTACTACAACCTAGTTATATACTTATAAGTCTATTTTCAGAACTCTAAATTTTTTAACAACAACCATGATGTCAAATCCTTTCTAAAAGACTATCAAAAAGTCTCTCTCTTGAAAACCAAACCCAATTTGATAAACCCATTGAAAGCCTAAATTAAATCCAAATTAAACTCATAAAATACAAAACTGCATTATACACGTGTCACCATCTCATGGCTCAGGGAAAACTAATGATTTAAAATTATTTAGGTTAAGTCTACGATCCAGATTGGTTCAATCCGGGGATGTCAATCTTGGTCTAGTTTAAAGGGGTTTGCCAAACTAACGCTTCCGGATTGTAGGGAGGTGGCCTAGAGCAAGACTGGCTAAAATTAAAGTTTATAGTTTTATTGATTGTTTAGGATTAAAAGATTTACAAAATTGTAGGGAGCTGATCCTACGCTATACATTGTAGTGACAAAATTCTAAGAAAATTTCTAAATTGGAATTAAAAGATTGTGATTCCCTCCTAGGAATTCCTCCCTCTTCTTCATTTAACGAGTCCATATTTGGAAAAAAACATCACCAACTATTATTTACAAAATATTTCTTGTTAATATTAAATATTAATACTATGCAGTTATTAAAAATATAAATAATATTCAATTTTAACTATTTTAAATAAATATTTTTAAATATACTTAATACATAAAATGAAATATATTTAAAAATTATTGTTATTTAAACATTTTTACATTTAATATATTTAGTAATTTAATATACTTCATATAATATTTTTTAATATTAGATACATTTATTACTTAGCATATCTCATATTAAATATTAAATGGCTTAAATATTTATATTTAGTTATCTAATATGTTTCTTATTAAATATATTTAAAGTATAATAATTTTTAATATTTATTTATTTTTGAATATTTAATGTTTTTTAATCATTTGTAGCTTTAATATTTAATATTATACCGTTTAATGATATTAATTATTTATCATATTTCAAATATAAAAATAATTTATTGCATTTTAAATATATATTTAGTATTTATCACAATTTATATATTTAATACTTATTTAAATATTTGATAATAAATATAGCAAATAGATAATATTGAATATAACTAATAATTCATATATTAAATTTTTAAAAAAAATAAAATAAATTTACATTTATATTGAATGTTTGAAAAAATTTTCAAGTATACTTAATGTCTACATATTTAAATGTACAAAATTAGTAGTAAAAAACTTTATTAATAAAATAATATTTATAATTTTCTTGATAAAAGAACAGTTTTGTTTGTTAATAGTTATTTAACACTCAGTCCAATAGTCCATTCAAAAGTTCAAAATCCTTCAAACAAGTCCAAAACTCTAACCAAAATATCGTAGTCCAATTCTGAATCCTAGAATATAGAATTCTTAGATAACAATCCTAATCTTACCAAACAATCCCAAATGAATAACACTCCCCAAGAGAAATGTAACTCCTGTTTCGAGTAATTTGAATTACAATTAGCTCAAATTACAACTCAAAAGAGAAACAAGAATAATTAATATTTATGGGTCCTTTATTGTGTATCGATGGAGTGTCGATTTTGTACTCCGTTGATGGTCCGACTAAAATGATAGGTTGATTGTTGTTAGTCTCTGATTTGTTTGCTTGAGAGATAGCTCAGTCTTCTCTTGAAATCAAATGGAGAAAAGTCGCATGTGTATGGGGTGTTTGATTTTGCTTGTACATTGTTTTTCGAATGAACAATCTAATTTCCCTCATATAGGCTAAGAGAGAGAGAGTTAATGGTCTTTAATTGTGGCTTAAGTGGCTATTAAAATAGTAGGTAGTAGGGGAGCGGTTATCCCATTGAAAATATCTCTCAAACGGCTGATTGGAGAGGTTCGTTGATTTGATGAAGCTCCCTGAAAATGTTTAGTCGAGGCTTACTTAGACGTGGGTGAGTCATTGCTTCTGATTTGTGGATGATGTGGCCCACGTGGATAGTTGCTGGCCAAGTTCGCTAATTAATTGATTGGCGAATTTCGCTTAGCGAGTTCGTTTTAACAAAGAATTCGACTCGCAACTTGGCCGACTGAATGACGTCTTTCGACTCGGCTTAAAGTCTGAATTGCAAGTCAATCCACTCTTGACTCAGTCGAGTTAGGGTGAGGTAAACTGTGTGGTGAAGTTCACATGTTTTGTTAAGCGAGCTTCGCTACAACTTGTTGTGGGCTTGACTTTGAGGCCATTTGAAGCATTTAGCCCATGGACATTCACTTCTTGGATCTAAGCTGAACATTGACTTGAGTAGAATATATTTTAACCATATACAACTCCCCTAAAGTTTTCAAGATCTTGTATTTGACTTGTAGCAGGGATTAAAATACTTTAGGAAGTAGCTTGAGGTATACTATTGATGCAGTTGCACTCAGACAATACTGCCCGAATGAGTTTGGAACAGGGGCATTGAGTTTCCTGTTCTCGGGGACTCCTCTTCCTGGTTTTACTCGTACCCCCAACACGATAGTACAATTCGTTTGCTTGACCTATCATGTGTTGGCACGACTTCTCAGGTATAACATTATCGTCATCAGACGGTAATGTTTCCTTCTGAGGGTGAACTGCCTTATTTGGGCTTTCCAAAGTTACGCGCCTCGAAACATGCCTTTTTGGGTGTGAGTTCTCGGTGGGCTCCTGGACTTCAATGCGCAAGTTGGTGCGCATGACTGCCCTGGTCTCTTTGTCATGTTGGAGGTGACGGCGACCCCCAGCATGTTGCGTCGTCCGGGGCTTTTTCATCGGGCCCAAACGATCTTGAACAGGAGCTTTGCCTCTCTCGTCGGGAAGTGGACCGAGGCGCTCCAAAACTGGCTTCTTCTTTCGGGATGATTCTGCGTGATCTCCCGGAGTGGTTGCTGGAATTATCGGCGATATGGGGTGTTTCGCCGGGGGGTGGACTTTGGTTGGAGGCTGCTTCGGCCTCCACACTTGGCGGGTTGATGGCGGCTTCTTGGCCACTCTTTCTCCCTCCAATTTCTTGGCCTCCTGCACAAGAATTTTTGCTTGTGCGAGTAACGCGCGACGTTTGTGAATCCGCTCTTCAAGTGTCGAACGGTTCCGTTTGACCCGGATCCATTCGCTCGTTGGCGGCTTGGAGGGGGCTCTCTTTGAGAGAGTCACAACGCCCTCAATAGTAGAGGCGTCGGCAAGAATAGGTTTGACCTCGTTGGAGGTCGGTGGAACTTCACCCGACGCAACTTTGGCGTCAGCTAGGGTGAGAGCGTCGTTGGTATTCTGAACTTCTTCAAACCAACGAACTTTTCTCCTGGAGGAGAACTTCTTGGACTTGCAGGGGGAGGTAGATCCGGACGAGGATGAAAGGTACTCCTCGAACTTGGCCTAGTCGAATTCATACTCGACCTCCTCCTCGACCAGGATTGAGATCCGCGGCTGCGACTGTTTTCGTCGAAAGTTGCCTTCATCATTGATTTCATTAAAACTTTAATCGTTACAAATGAATTCAAATAACGAAAATAAAAATTACAACTTTCTTGAAAATAAACACAAGATCCGTTTATCGTCTCTTTCTTGCGTGGGTCTTTGGCCTGTGACGGGGACGTCGATATCCGTGGACTACCTGGCACTCAGATCTGTTCCAAAAAAATCGGACAGAGCTTCATCGATCCGTGAGGAGATCTAGAAGCCTGAAGCGCCTATCTCGGCTAAAACAAGATATTTGCTCTTCTTAGGATTACCGGCGAAGGGTAATACTAAGGAACGAACACGGGTGATGAAGAATCTGATGAAGACCTCTCCTCTGTTGAAGCGCTCGACCACTCTTCACTGCAGCAGGGCTTCGCCAACTCTCCAAAAAATCCAGATCCTCCAAAAATGAGGCCTTAGGTTGCTATTTATAGGTAATGGGGGCACCTAGGATACCTAGACACCCCTGGGGTGTCTAGGAAAAGCCTAGACACCCCTGGGACACCCTTGGGGTGTCTCGGAATTTCCAAGACACCCCTGGGGTGTCTCGGAATTTCTGAGACACCCCTGGGGGTGTTTTGGAATTCCTGAGACGTCCGTTGAGGTGCATTCGATTGTTTTCACCGTAAATTCTTCGTCCGAACTCGGATTTGAGTGATTCCAAGTGCGTTGGAAGCTTGACAAAGAGTTCGATCCGCTTCGGTGGTTGGATTATCTGTAAAATGAACAAGACACGAAGGGCGTTGTTCTTTTTGCAACATCGCGGGGCTCTCGATTAGCCCGTGCCTTTGTTATCCCGAAATCCTATCAGCTCACGTAGTTCGTCGATTCACTTCAATCGTTCCTCGACGTCAATCGAACTCCTGTGGATCGGATAGTAACGTTCATCGTTGCTCTTTAACACTGAACCGTTCGTGGAGACCTATAGGTAATTTTCGATGCCTACAGATACCCCCTCCAAAGCGTTCCAGACTCGTTTCTTTTATAGAAGAGGCTGGAATACTTTGGATGTGATTGGTCTAGCCTTCAGTCAGCGTAAGGACCTGTAGTTAGCTTCAACTCTTGGCTCCTTCGATTTTCGGTCTATTCGATGCTTTGACGAATAGCCGAAGTTCTTTCGGCGCTGCGTTTATCGCTTGGCCGTCGTCGGAGTCTCGAGTCTACAGCTGCTGAATGGAGTTTGGCTTGTGTCATTGAGTTGACTTTGAACTACCTCCGTCACATTGTGTTGACTTAGGGTTTCGGATCACAGTATGTTGACTCTGGTTACAACGCGTTGACTGGCGTTAACCTAGGGTTACGCGTTGACCGGCGTCGACCCTAGGGTTTCGAATCGTCAAACGTTGACTTTGGTCACAACGCGTTGACTGGCGTTGACCTAGGGTTACGCGTTGATCGACGTTGACCCTAGGGTTTCGAATCGTCAGCCGTTGACTTTGGTTGCAACGCGTTGACACGCGTTGACTGTCGTTGACCTAGGGTTACGCGTTGACCGGCGTTGACCTTAGGGTTTTGGATCGTCAAACGTTGACTTTGGTCGCAACGCGTTGACTGGTGTTGACCTAGGGTTACGCGTTGACCGGCGTTGACCCTAGGGTTTCGAATCGTCAAACGTTGACTCTGGTCGCAACGCGTTGACTGGCGTTGACCTAGGGTTACGCGTTGACCGGCGTTGACCCTAGGGTTTTGGATCGTCAAACGTTGACTTTGGTTGTAACGCGTTGACTGGCGTTGACCTAGGGTTACGCGTTGATCGGTGTTGACCCTAGGGTTTCGACTCGTTCGGTGTTGATTAGTATGGATCTTGTCGAAATATCCAACAACCGACGAAAAAATGGACGAAATCGGGTCTCAAAAGGGTTCGGGGGTCAAAATTTGGCTAAGACACCCAAGGGGTGTCTCAACAAAACCGAGACACCCTTGGGGTGTCTCGGTTTTGCCGAGACACCCCTTGGGGTGTTTTGGCCAAAACCGTGGTCCCCCCCTCTCTTTTTTCTTTCTTTTGAATTTCTTTCCTCTTTTGTTTTCCCCCTTTTTCCAAATTCTTTTCAAAAGAGGATTCTTTCCCTCTTAAACCTCTTCTTCTACCTCTATCCCTCCACCATTGTTCTTTATCTTCCAAGAACTCTAAACCCATAAACTCCATAAAGAGATTTCCGATTTTGGTGTTCTCTCTTTGGCCGAAAATACCCTCTCCTCCAAGCTAGGGTTTCATCGTCTTCAAGCTCAAGAAAAACCTCTTGATTTGGTAAGTTCCCCTCCAAAACTCTCCTCTTTTTCAAGAAAGATCATAGCTTTATGTTTGTGATGAGGGTATATCATGAACTCTCATGCAAATATCATAACTTTTTACTCTCAAGATGACGGGTTGTGTATGCACAAGTATTTGGGGGGTTTTATGCAAAGTTACAATAAGGCCGAAATTTGTAGGGGTTTTTGTGCAAAAAGGGGGATGAAATTTGTAGGGGCTTTTATGAAAAATGGGACTGAAATTTTGAGGCTTGGACTTTAGACACACTTGGCCACAACTTTGAAGGGGGTTCCATGCAAGGAGTCAATGTTTGTTTGAGTGGTTTATTTGCAAAAAGCAACCCACAAAGTGTAGAGGGGTTTATTTGCAAAAGGGCTGAAATTTTAGGGCTGAAATTCCAAAAGTTTAGACCACAAACCCATGACCAAAGTTTTGAGAAAGGCATGGGGACGTAAAATTGAAATTTGTGAAGGGGTTTATTTGCAAATTTGGCTTCATTTTACAAAAGGGTTTATTTGTAAAATTAACCAAAATTCAAAAGTTTAGACCACAACCCAATAACCAAAGTTTTGATAAAGGCATGTGGACGTTAAACTGAAATTTATGAAGGGGTTTGTATGTAAAATTGGCTAAATTTTACAAAAGGACTTATGTGTAAAATTAACCGAAATTGTGGGGTATCGGGGGTGCAATATGATCAGATATGATGATCATGACCCAGCTCGAGCGTGTCCTTGACCCGAATTTAGCCTTGAACACGAAGGGTATTTTGGGTATTTCACCATAATTCACCGCGGAAAATGACAATCATTGTTTCGCATGCACGAAATTTGTAGGTTTAACTAGACTTCAATTATAAAATCCTATTTATACATAGGATTTTAATTAAAGTTCTTAATTTCCCTTTTAAATTTCGTGTATTCATATTTTAGATTGTGCCTGACTTGCTGCTTTTCGTTACAGATTTTCAATGTCTCCCCGCCGATCTCGACCTCGTAGGAGTCGTTCTCATTCGCAGCACAGCGAGGAAGAGGTTCCCACGACATCTTTTCCAGCGGCCTCTTTCTTTGGGGGTGAGAATTTACATTTCCTGTGTCCCTGATTGACCTCTTCGCGGGTCATGAAGGAAGAACCGACACCCTCCTACGCGGGGGTTAAGGTTTCAGACTTGTCTTGCTTGGCCAATTCAAGTCTTCTGGTATATTGGGGCGATTTTGTGTCGTCCTACACCTTATAGATCGGTGTATGTTACCACGTTATTTACGTGATGATGTATACCGTTCTTCCAGTGTAGGACACTCAAAATCGTCACTCCAATTATTCCGTGCTGACTCCACCCTTGTGTTTTATTGCAGTAGAGTTTCCCGCGGGTAGCCTTCCTCCTCATGCCAATACTGGTTGTAGCCGGGAGGTCTTCTCTTCAGCTTCTCTCAGGCAGGCCGTTAGTCCACTCCCTCGATTTGACAGAGATCGCTCCGACGAATCCTGTCGCTTGATACGGGAAGGAGGGCATCATTGCCTGCGCCAGCTTATTACGGATGCCTCCTTTACTACGGATTCTACCTCTACTCAGGCTTTACAGAAGCCGAGTTTCCTGTTCGGAGATCACGTCGAGGATCCTGCTACGTTGACCCTTACCGAGGAACACTGACTGACTCTCGACGAAGGAGCTCCCTTGTACATTCCCTCCATTCTGCTTCAATATTCTTTCAGTCACTTGAAGGGACAGGCCGTGGAGCGACAGATGTCTTGGCACCTTACTGGTGATGCTGAGCGAGTCCAGTGTGGATATGCCTCTTATCACAAGACTCCTGGTTCTAGCGGGTATCATGATATTCGTGGTCTTCGACCAGGGATCATGGGCCTTGACACTGCACCCCCAGGCGAGGTGTCAGCAGCTGCTCCTACCGTGGGTAATTGTCTGGCTCTTCTGGGGAGACGGTTACCTCCACCGGATTATAGATGTTATGGTTGGGCTTCCTCACTAGCCAAGGGATGGTGGGCACGCATGACCAGTTTCGTCTTGGCGCGCTGGGAGAGGGATTTGAAGAGCAGTGGATTGTATGCACCTATACGAGCCACCATGTACGGAATCCCGGTCAGCTGTCGCCATTTCTTGGCATTGTTAGAGACCTACATGCCTGACAGTAACACCTTCTTGACCAGCGGTGGTGAGTTAGGGTTGGTCTTGCATGAGATGCATCAGGTTTCTGGTCTTCCGATGGGGGATTGTCCATATCAGGAGTATTTTCCATCGAACCAGCAGTTGGAGTGTATGAAGAAAGATACCCCCGATATGTATGACACTCTCTGGGATCTTACTTGTCACTATTATACCTCCTTGGCCCAGACTTCTCTTCTAGCGAAAAGGAAGAAGCAGATCAGTTTGAAGCAGTTTGCTAGCTATTTGTTCCAGAATTTGGAGGGTGATTCCGGCGAGCCCATTCGTGAGTTAGATGTGTTGACCCCTACCGCCATTAATGAGTTGGTGGAGAAGGCTGAGGCTCGTTCTTACACCATTGCCAGTGCTGAGGGAGCTTTTCCTACGGGAACCAAGTTTCGTTCGTTTCTCCGCCGTGCACAGAAGTCCATTGGGCCCCGGACTCTACTAGCAGGCTACATTGCTCTCTGGTTGAAGAAATGTGTTGTTCCGTACCAGCCTTCAGACGCTCTACCTATCGAGGTGCTCTTCCCTGCAGTTCAGCTAGCTTACGGGAGAGAGCTTTCCCTGCTCCCAGCGATGGTTGCTGGCATCCATTGCGGGCTTAGGTGTCTAGTCAGTAGTTTTACACAGGGGGGTTCTGAACCATCGACCGAGCTTATTTGTCCGAAGGTCGAGCTTCCTTATGCATATCTGATGGCGTGGCTTGTCCTTCATCGTCCTGACTTGATGTCGGCGCCCAGCGTTGCTAATGTCCCCGTTCCTTTTGTGCAGCTGTTAGAGAAGAGCAGATGGCTCGGGAACAAATTCAGTGATGTACAACGAGAGCTTCGAGTCCGTAAAAGCTGGGAGTTCTTCAATTGTTTTCCTCACTTTTCGGGTCGCTATGGTAACGTGCTGATTGACGAGGAGAAACCTAGAAGTGACCGGACTGTTCTCAACATTGGTTGTTTCCGCTGGTTAGTGAACATCCGCGTTGGGTATCTTGTTCTCCGGGTGAAGAATCGATGTCACATAGAGCCTTACCTTCCCTGCCGTTTTGCTCGTCAGTTCGGCTATGACCAACTATATGCTGGGAATCCAAGCCGTGGTCTGCAGGTTGAGGGAGGGCTTATTGACGGCGTACGAGCATGGCTGTGGACTATGGTGGGCTGCACTGGAGCCCATTTTGCTCTTCCTTCATATAGGCGTAAGCCGCTGACCACTTTCCTCAGTTACAAGTGGTTCCTCTCCGCCTATGAATCCATAGGTGTGAGGAGTCTTTCAGAGTTACAGTCCGAGCACTCGGTCCAGGTTGCTATGATGGCTGCTCGCAGGGCTGAGCTTGCTCAGCGACAGAAGAAGAAGTCTGCCAATCCTCCTCTCTCAAGCAGAGACGATGAAGAGCTCCTTCCCACTGACGATGATGACGCGACTTCTGAGGAGGAGTATGTGGATGTAGATACCGACCAAGAAGAACTTGATGCAGGTTTGTCATACTCTTTGATCCTCCTTCTCCATTCTAATTGGAATAAACGACAGATCTTGTTCGTTTAATGAAATGACCATTGTCACTTTAGGTAGGATAGTTAACGATCATGAGTCGCCAGCTTCTCGTTATACGAGCTCAGGGCCCGACGATCGGGCTCCCACGCATGTTGAGACGTGTGACAAGTCCGTGCATGACCGACCTATTGGTCCTAGGAGGGCGGGCGCCCCGAAAAGGAAGAAGACCGCTCATAAACCGCACGACGGTCAGCGTCCTTATGGAGTGGATTTAGGAAGCATTGTCGATGGAGGGGAAGGTAATATTTATTTTTGTTGCTTTAAGGTGATTTACCTTTTGGGATTCGTAACCATGTTTTATGCTCCAGGGTTCTTTGAAGAGGGCGAACTTCCACCGAGTCTGGTATCTCCTGGATCTGATAACATGGATTGCTTCATGCAGCAGATGTGTGACGCCCTTCATGACGGTTCTCTGGGCATCGATCTAAACATTGATCTTGAGCAGGTGAATAGTGTTGAGCCCACCGTCCCATATTCAGGTATATCTACATCCAATGATACCCTCCTCAAGCATGGGGAAAGAGAATCTTCTGTTTTTGCTGCAGGTATTTCTGAGCTTTCCTTTCCTCCTCATCCTCCAATATTTAGGTTATCCTGCAGATGTCGCGATGGAAAAGCCAGCTGAGGATGGAGCCTATCACGATGTAGGTTTCGAGGAACGGAGGTGTGCTTCTGCACCAGGCTTCCCGGGACCTGACATTGGATTATTTGCCGATATGTTGGCTGAACAAGCCACCAGAGGAACTGTGGGACCACCCTTTGAGAGTGATTCATTCACAGGTACATATCTGACTCCCTTCATTTTGCCTGACCTTTTGTCTGACTAACGAAGGATTCATATTACACCGCCGATCATTGGGACTAACCCAATATCGATTCCCGGTATATCTAGCTTACCTCGGAGTGACGGACTTGCAGGTACGCATACGATTTAGGGACATCGTGCTCCTTTTTATTTATCTGACTTTTTGACTAATATATGGTGCAATCATAGGACCAGCCACCGGGACTGATACTCTTATGACTCCTAGCATTCCCCGGATACCTGAGGATGATGGACCCACAGGTATGCAGATGACCTTATCATTCCGACCCTCCTTATTTGTCTAAATTTTCATTTTGACTAATAAAGAAGTATAACTATAGGACCAGCCGTCGTGCCTGATGCCACTACAGTTTCTGGGACTGATAGTTTGCCTGAACGCGGTGTCTCCCCGCCACAGCCGAGAGGTATGACCAATTTGCCTACAGGGGTTGATATACCCTCTACGACTGCTCCTGCCTTTATCTCGGAGCCTGTCAGATCTCAGCCCGAGGGGGCCTCCGTTGACATTGGTATGTTCGGAATTTGCTTTTAAATTTCCTTATCGTATTCAATAATTTCTTAGCCTTCCATACTGTTGTTTGTAGGATCTCGGCCTTCTCCATATGATCACATCCTTGCCATCTTGTCTGATTCCGATCCTCGCAGAGACGTATTCCGGATGGATCTCAACTCCTTCGGATTCCGATCCTCGCAGAGACGTATTCCGGATGGATCTCAACTCCTTCGTTGTCTTTTTTAACAGCATGGTCGAGAAGGTTCTTCACCAAGGATATGGTTTTGATCAGTACAGACGTTCCCTTTCTCACTACATGACGATGATCCGAGATGACGGATACTCGGAGTTAGCTGACTCTCTCGCTGCTGATTTTATTGTCCTGGAGTCTGAACTCCGGGAGTTGGAGGAGCTACAGGCTAGCGGAGCTTCTTCTTTCGTGTCTTCTCAGCTGGAGCATAGGTTGTCGCAGTGGCATGATTTGAGATCTTCCATCGGTCATGAACTTCAGTCATACGAGCATTCCGTCGCACAGCTGATGGCTGGTATTGCCAGGAAGGATACTGACAGAGCCGAGTTACTCAATTCTTTGGGCTCTCAGCGTGAGGAGGTAGATAAATTGAGGAAGGCCTTGAAGCTTGCCGAGGAATCTGTTGGTATTATGGCGGAAGAGTTGGCTGGACTAGAGAGGTCTCGCGAGCAGATGCTTGAGAGATTAGGACCTACGCAGGCGAGATTGATGGAGCTGAAGAATAAAGCTGCGAGGATCTTGAGCAATTCTAAAGAATCCATCCGAGCTGACCTGCAAGTAGAACTAGAACAGAGTTACATAGACAAGCTTTCTAAGTTAAAATCTCATGTTCTTAGCCGCCGACTGTCTTCAGGATGATGAGCTTTTTATTGTATGCTTTAGCTTGATCTATTAATAGAAACTCAGCCTTTGATTCAGTTATGATATTTCTTTATTTATTTTGAACTCAGCAATGACAAGATTTACAGGATTTTTGGCAAACCCCCAGCCATCAACGGGTTTGATATGTCTTTACCGATCACCGTTTGAATCGGACTAGCATGTGATTTATTAAAACCCGCCTCACATGTAACGTTGTGCTAAGAGAATTGCTTTTCTTAGGCTTGATGCTATGATTTTGAATACATAGACTTAACCATTTCTTATAGGGAAAATGTACCCCGCGCTGCGTATTAGACGACGACTTATCCCTTCTTAGGCTTCGGGATAAAATTCCCCAGGCTTAGATCCTGGTGTCTTTTTCAATCGGCGAAAGACTAAACCGGCAATGTGTGTTAGACATAGACTTTGGGATTTTTGGCAAACCCCCAGCCTTCAACGGGTTTGATGTGCCTTTACCGATCACCGTTTGAATCGGGCTAGCATGCGGATTGTCTAAATCCGTTCCGCATGTAACGTTGTGCTTAGAGAGTGAATTCTCTGAGGCTTTGTGCTATGATGCCGAATACATATGCTTTGCCTTTGTTACGGGAACAGACTACCCGGCAACACGTGTTAGGTGTTGACTCATCCCTACTTAGGCTTCGGGATAAAATTCCCCAAGTTTAGACCTTGGTGTCTTTTTCTTTAATCGGTGAAATGCACCAAGTGCTCGGATTGGAAGTCGGGAATTGTGTCTTTTGTCAGAATAAAGACGGATTGGGAAATGGGAGAGGAAGAATTTTATATTCTATCTCACGACACTGAAGAGGAAGAATTTTATATTTTATCTACAGTAGGAAAGGAAACTCAAGGTGGGATCTCCACCCCCAGAATCCGAAATGATGAAACTAAGAGTGGGATCTCCACTCCGAGAATCGGAAAGGTTCAAACGACCCTAACTTTTATAGGATTGGTCATTTGAATCAAAAGAATCCCTCATTCATTGAGGAGAAAGCCCAATTTCGACCCTAACCTTTATAGGTTTGGTGGAAAAAGGAACAAAGGCGGATCTTCGTTTATCGAAAAGGAATAACTCGGTCTTAGTCCTAACTACTTGTAGGTTTGACTAAGTGAGATCGGGAATAATCCTAACTTTTATAGGTTTGACTGTTCGAATTGAAAGTGGATCTCTCGTTCATGGAAGGAATCGAGAGAGGAATTTGGCTTTGGCCCTAACTTTTATAGGTTTGACCTGAAAGCAAAGAGAGTGGAATACAGGTAGCAAAGAAAGTGCCAACTCGTATTATCACTCAAAGGAAGACTTTACTGCTAGGTGATTAGGACCTAACATATTGAGTCTGAGAAATGCCAATGACTGGCATATGGAAATGTTGGTGGATCCACCGTCGATTAATTTGATCAGCGGATGGTTTGGTGAGGAAAGATTAACCTATCAGAGGACTGGATCTCATCTCACAAACATAACTCATAAGTGTAGGCATATAAAATTGCTTATAGGTCCCTTAGCACAGTTCGGCATAAACCGACGAACCAACGAGGCGACGAGTTCGACGAATCGTACGCAAGCGACGGAATGCATCCATACGCGTTCGGAATCAAGCCAAGTGTCAAAGAATCAACGAGTCATCCAACCAAGAACAGACTCAGACGAATCACGATCGAATCAAGATCAGTTTCGGACTCGAACTCAGAAGCGGATTTACTGCCAAATCAGGAATCCGACTCACTGCCAAATCAGGAATCCGACTCACTGCCAAATCAGAGTCTCAATCAACCGAATCACAGAAAGAACCGGAAACAACGGAAAACCAAACACCCAGAGAGGCTCGGAAACCAAGTCACCGAGGCGGCTCACCGAGCCACCAAGGTGGCTCGGTGGCCGAGCTACCTAGGTGGCCGGCCGAGCCACCTTTTGGGTGGCTCGGTGGCCGAGCCACCCAGCTGATCCTCGGCGAGCACCTACGTCAGAAAAGGCAGGATTTCGAGAGGAGGCAAAGAACAGATCTGAGATCTACACGATATCACACTCCGGATCTAAGCTTGGTCTTAGATCCCGAGATCTGAGCGATTATTCCCTTGGTGGACTAATCCCTCCCGTCTATTATTCCCTTCGTGGAATAATACCCGTATAATCGTGTAGATCCGACCGGATCTAGATCGCGCGGTGGTCCACGGATTAACCCCGGCGTCGGCAAAGAACCCACAAAAGCGAGAGACCGCAAAACAGGATCTCGCGATTCGTTCGACAAATAAGGAAAGTTGTAATTTTTTTTTTCTTTGATTTAATTGTAACCGGATCTAAAAAAGACCGGATCTTTTGTAACCCAAGATGACAATTATTTCAATGAAAAAGAAAACAGTTTTTCCCGCGAACAATAAGAGTTAGAGAATTTTGATAATAATAAGAAGAAACATTCTGACATTCGGAGTTCGAACGCGGATTTCTTATTCATCAATACTACAATGGTTGGGTTATCCCTAAGAATACCCCATGTGGTATTCTTCTGGGAACTTCCCGATACATTGGTTATCCTGAAGATACTACGAATAGTATTTTTTTAGGAATTTGCCATTTATTGGCATCATAAGCCGGTCACCATCCTTGGTGACTAAGCGATATGCGCCACTCGAATAAACTGTCTCTACTACGAATGGCCCTTCCCATTGGGTTCAAATTTGCCCTTCTTCTTGGAATTAAGGATCATAGGCCGCCTTTCAGCTAGAACCAAATCCCCTTCTTTGAAACTCCTTTGTCGAACCTTTTTGTCGAAGGCTCGAGAAATTCTAGCTTGGTAAAACTCAATATGTTGTTGAGCTTCCAGGCGCTTTTCATCGAGCCTCTCGAGTTCTTCGAGGCGTTTCTGATGTTGTTCTTCGGTCGTCATCTGGGTTGCAAGAGCGATCCGAAGAGACGGGATTTGAATCTCCAATGGAAGAACAGCTTCACATCCGTATACCAGTGAATACGGGGTTGCTCCCGTCGGTGTGCGCACCGTGGTCCGATAGGCCCATAGAGCCGCGCCAAGCTTGTCATCCCAGTCTCGTTTATTAGTTTTCATGATTTTTGACAAGAGTTTTATGATAGTCTTGTTGAAGGCTTCAGCTAATCCATTCGCTGTAGGATTATAAGCCGTCGAAGAGATATCGGGATTATAAGCCGTTGACGAGATATCCTGAATTTTAAACTTTTCGCAGAACCTTATGAAGGCGTTGCTGACAAACTGAGGACCGTTGTCATGTATGATTCGTCTTGGAACACCATACCTATAGATGATATGGTGCTTGATGAATGCAATAACGTTACTCGTTTTAACTTCTCTGAGTGGAACTGCTTCAGCCCATTTGGAGAAGTAATCGGTAATTGCCAGGATGAACCGGTCACCTTTGACTGATGGGGGATTTATAGGGCCAACAATGTCCATCCCCCAAGTCTCGAACGGCCATGACGTAATTGAAGGATGCAGATGCTCCGGAGGTTGGTGCATATAATTCCCGTGTATTTGACATGCATTACACTTTCGGGCATACGCAATCGCATTACTCATCATGGAAGGCCAAAAATACCCCATTCTTCTGATGCGATCATAAAGCTTATAGGGCCAACAATGTCCATTCCCCAAGTCTCGAACGGCCATGACGTAATTGAAGGATGCAGATGCTCCGGAGGTTGGTGCATATAATTCGCATGTACTTGACATGCGTGACACTTTCGGGCGTATGTGATTGCATCACTCATCATGAAAGGCCAAAAATATCCCATTCTTCTGATGCGGTCATAAAGCTTGGGACCAGGTTGGTGCGCGCCACACTCTCCTTCATGCGCCTCCCTAAGGACATCTTCAGCTTCTTTGGTTGATAAGCAACGTGCTAGCAACCCATCGTACCCCCTGCGGTATAGCGTTCGATTCTCCGTATTATAGTAGAATCTTGGTGCTCTTCGTCTGATTGACTCTCTTTCCTTCACATCTTCTGGCAAGATCCCATGCAAGACGTAGTCGATGATGGGGAAACGCCAATCTCGTGGTTCGAACTCGACTTGAGTAGCGTGCACCTCTTGAACCTCTTCTTCCTTGGCATCTTCACCGTAAAGCGGCACTAAGAGTTGGTGAGTTCTTACCGTAACAAACTGTTCCGTCCCGGGAGGCTGTGCCAAAGATACGGCTAAAGCTGCTAACGCATCCGCGTATGTATAATCCTTCGAATGATTCTGCCATCTCCACCGCCATCTTATGGTATGGTATTAAATCTTGGCTTCGGACCTCGTACTCTCCCTGAACTTGTTTAACTATCAGTTGAGAATCGCCGAAGGCTTCGAGGTACTCAACCCCCAGTTCTTTGGCGAAATTGAGTCCTATAATCAATGCGTTATACTCTGCTACATTATTCGAGCATGGCTCGGTTAGCGAGTAGGCGCGAGGCATCACATGTTTTCCTGGGGAAACTAAAACTACTCCAACTCCGGAGGAGATTTTAGAACTTCCAGGAGCACTGACTTCTGTTGTTTAAAATGTAAGTCGTATTGGGACAAGAGTAAGGCCCATTTTGCTAATCGCCAGCTCATGGAAGCTGGTTGAGTCATGAATACTCGAACCGGATTAACTTTAGAGATAACATAAATGGTCTGCCCGACCAGATAATGCCGCATCTTCTGAATAGCGAACACCAAGGCGAGGCATTCTCTCTCAATCATAGGATATCGAGATTCGGCGCCTACCATGGTTCGGCTCAAATAATATACTGCCTGCTCATGACCGTTATCGTCATCTTGTGCAAGTAATGCACTTAATGAGTGGCTCGTCGCCTTGACATAAATCAAGAACGGTTTGCCCGATTTCGGTGCAACGAGTACAGGAGGCTTCGAGAGATATTCTTTAATACTCTCGAATGCCTTTTGACAAGCGTCATCCCATACAAAGGTCGATGTGAATACCTTTGGTGGTGACGACAAATCCCAGGAATTTGCCACTGGACATTCCGAGGAAAGACTTGGTAGGATTCATCTTCAATTGATGGGCTCGCATCAAGTCGAACATGGTCTTCAAGTCTTTAATGTGATCTTTCTTATCACGGCTTTTCACAACCAAATCATCTACGTAGCATTCGACTGTTTTCCGAAGGTGCTCTTGAAAAATCTTCGACATGGCTCTTTGATACGTAGCGCCTGCGTTCTTTAAACCGAAGGGCATGACCGTGTAGCAGAAAACGCCAAGGGGTGTTCTAAACGCGGTATGCTTTTCGTCATCTGGATGCATCTTTATCTGATTATAACCAGAGAAACTGGCTCTCTGGTATGTGGCACCTGCGTTTTTTAAACCGAAAGGCATGACCGTGTAGCAGAAAACGCCAAGGGGTGTTCTAAACGCTATGTTTTTCGTCATCTGGATGCATCTTTATCTGATTATAACCAGAGAAACCATCCATGAAAGACATCCTTTCGAACCCGCACGTATTGTCAATGATGACATCCGTGATAGGAAGGGGAAAATCGTCTTTTGGGCATGCAGCGTTGAGGTCTCGAAAGTCGATGCAAATCCTGACCTTCCCGTTCTTCTTAAGAACTGGGACAATATTGGCAAGCCATTCTGGATGTTGCTCTTCCCTAATGAAGCCCGAGTCGACAAGCTTTTTAACCTCAGCTTCGATCGCTTCCATCATTTGCGGACGAAACCGTCTTTGTTGTTGTTTGACAGGTTTGACATCCGTCTTGATATTGAGACGATGCACTGCTACATTTGGATCGAGCCCTGGCATGTCTTCATAATTCCAGGCAAACACATCGATGTATTCCCTAATAAGAGAGATTAACTCCTCTTTCTCTTCAGGCGGGAGGCTGTCGCTAATGAATATAGGCTTCGGATTATCTTCGCTACCCATATTCACAAGTACTTGATCTTCGGTAGGAGGCTCCCTTTGCTCAAACCTATCGCCGTACTGCATGTTTAGGTGATGAACCCAAGGATCTTCCCATGTCGGCATCTGGTCGTCCTCCTCTATTGTGGTAGGATCGACCGTAACCATGTTCGACATCAACTTTTTGAACATCTCACCGATACTAGTGTCGGAATCCCAAGCCGAAGAGTATCCGTTTCTAGCTTTGTTAGCAATTCGATCAATGATTTGCCAGCAGCACTCATCGTCAGATGAGGAGGCATAACCCAAACCTCTTTTGTAGCGATAATAATCATCGGGTTTTCCCTTTGGTACATAGGCCATCCGAGGTGGAACTCGTGGACCTCAACCAAAGAAAAGACCCTCTCCGAGTGTGAAGTCATATCCATACTTCTCCATTAGATCGCGCGCTTTTGCGTCATACCTGAATAAGTGAGGAGCAGGTTTATCATCATCATCTTCCTCTTCTAAGAAGTGATCGGGTATTGGAGCTTCTTTTCCTTTGCCGTAGACGACTTCTTTTCCACCCCATGTTCCCGCGGGGATTGTCGCTCCGCATGGATCTTGTACCTGTTTTTCTGTTAGACAAAATGATTGAAGTGGCATATACAAGTCAGGGTTATCATATAATTCTTTAGTAATGTTATCCAGACACATGGAGTACTCTAAATCATCGTTTATTGATAGTTCTTCGGCAAGTTGCCAATTACAACTACTTTCTGATGATTCATCATCGCCTAGATTGATTACAATGGGTACAATGTCATTAAGTACAAAACCACCATCATAATCAAACCCAGCTTCGGTGTCAGCTTCATCCCCGCTGTCCGTTCCTTGGGCCGGTGATTCAGTATCGGATTCAGCGCCGTATAGAAGGGAATCGGTGAAATAGTTCTCCAATCCCTTAAACGGTTGCTTATCCGCGACCACCGTCTTGACTTCATTATTTGAGTCCACGTACTTGAGGCATTAATGCAGAGTTGACGGGACTATAAGGTTACCGTGGATCCAAGGTCGACCCAACAGTAAGTTATAGGACGTTTCTGCGTCAATCACATAGCAAGTAACTTCTGATTTTAAATCCCCAATCTGGCATTTGATTCGAATTTTCCCCAAGGGTCTAGACCCCCTGTGAAATACAAAGGCCGATCATGCTTTGAGTTCTTCGTCTGCATGTCTTCTTTGGTAAAAGAGATGCATGGAAAATGATGCGCCGCGAGATTGCAGTGTTGAGCTGACGGCTCTGGTCCTTCAGGAGATGGCTTGATTCGAGTTAAGAAAGCTTCAGAGTCGCTCAAGGCCTCTTGTAATGCTTTCCTTGTATCCTTGGAAAGACGCAATAGCTCGTATAGGGTTATCCTAGCCGGGATATTGGCCAACTGCGCCATGATGTCAAAATGGGGTAGAGAGCTTGCATTTCCCGGTTTGTCTCTCCCAATCGGGTGATTGAATCGAGACTGCCTCGGGTTTTGGGCTTCCTGACGTAAAGGCTCTTTCCCCTTCTCCTTCTGCTGGATTTTCTCCGTAGCTACAGGCGTTGGGGGAATTGCTGCTATTCCTAGTTCTGCCAATGTCTTGGAAGGAGCGGTTTTGGTACCTAATTGCTCGGAAGCATCCGGGTACTTGTAGTGATACTCATTCCCACTTCGGGTTGCAAAGGCCTCCTGTTCATCTTCAGAAAGCGGGAAGGCGGGAATTTCTTCGTCATCTTCTCCTGGAATAGCAGAAGCTCCATAACAAGACTTACCTTTTCCTTTTGACTTTTTCTTGGAAGAGGTTCCAGTCCATTGTTCATCTCCAACCAAATCTGGATGAACCCAAAGAATCTCACAATTCGGGGTTGTGTGCGGCACAAGTCCTTTCTGGCGCTGCTTGTGAGGATCATCGTTCACCATCTTCACTGCTGCATTTATTACTAGATCATGCTGGAACCAGTTCAAGGGAACAGAACCGAAACTAATTGATACCGCATTTGCTCCCACTTTCTTCTCCTTCGGCTGCTTCATGGTGATGACCCCGACATCGATTAGAGCTTGGATCTTGTTCTTAAGGGCATAGCACGTCTTGGTAGGATGGTGCACCGCTCTATGAAATGCGCAGTATTTTGGATCATTGATTCTCTTGGCATCTTCCTGATCCTGGACTGGAGGCAATTTGATCTTGTTATTCTCAATGAGGTACTTGAAGATACCGGGAACTTCATCCTCTTTGAACGAATAGACTTTTGGGAACTTCGGCTCCGAGGCTTTTGGCTTCTGGGTCTGCTGTTGCCACCTTGATTGTTGAGGCGCCTTTTGCTGCTGCTGTTGCGGCTGCGCTTGCACCTCGAACGTTTGATTCGCGTCCACGGCATTTGCATGTGCTTTTCCTTTACCCCTAGGGACAAAATTTGGTTGTGGAGCGTTATTCGCTATTTGACCCCTTTCCGCCTTCTTCCTTTTAAGGAATCGTTCGGCTCGTTCTCCCCGCACCTTCAGATCCTTCCAGGTCTTTGGCGGTGCCATTCCCATGGCTTCCAGGATGTCCAATGAAAGATTGTTATGACAGGTCTCGAGGATGAAATCTTCGCTGACTGGATCCCTACAATTCATTGCTTTATTTTGGAACCTCTTCACAAAGTTTTCGACTGTCTCCCCATTCTTCTGTTTCTCATCAAAAAGAGTGCCGATTGAGACCTCAGTGTCGTCGTCGAAGAAGTTCGTCAGAAACATATCCTCCATGTCGTCCCAACTGCTGATACTTCCCGGCTTGAGGCGACGATACCAATCGAAGGCCGCTCCGCGAAGAGTGCCAACGAATGACCGTACCATCAAGGGTTCATTGCCGGAGATTATTCCTAAGTGAGACTTAAAATATATTAAGTGTTGGGTAGGGGAACCCTTTCCATCAAACGGTGTAAAGTTGATTAAATTGAACTTTGCCGGATATGGAATTGATTCCCACTCCCTTGGGTATGGACATGGTATGCCGGACCTTTTCACTTCTTGAGCATTCATCAACGCGTTGATTTTGCTCTCCAAGTCCTTCATCTTCTTGTCTTCACTCGTATCTGTCTTCGAGTGGCTTTGGGGAGAGGTAACGTGGTCCTCTTTTGCATTATCATCCACGGGACCGCTTCCATTGTCGTTGTTGACAGGAGGGATATTTATGTTGACATTATTCCCTTCCCGTTCATTCTCATCTTGATTCTGATTATGGTGTCGAGTGGGTTCTCCCTGGTGACTTGTCAGAGCCGCGATTTGCTGGTCATGCATCTCTCTCATTTGCTGCATGGCCATCTCCATTTCGAACTTGAAACTTTCCTTCTGCCTAGCCAGGGCATTTTCAAGCATCTTGGTTACTTGTTCGGAGCTGATCATGAGTGATTCGTAAGGTTGCCCCGCACTAGATGCCGTGTCATCGGATGCTATAGCCGAGCAGGAGTCTGAATCAGCCTCTGACACCTCTTCTTTCGAAGGAAGTCCTTTCTGTATTCTTTGGTAATTGTTTCGCCTATTGACCCCTGACAGCAACCAAGTCATGCTCTGGGATGCTTCGGCAAGTTGGTCTGAGCTAGAGGGTCGTGTCGATCCGCATCTGCCGGTCATATTAACAGATACTTTAATATCAAGTCCTGTATCGTAAATCGCATGATGGAATTTTGCTTCGATGTCTCTCCCGGAAAGAAGCAAAAGAGGCCCTCAAGGAAGCTCATGATGGAATGTGCGGAGCTCATTAGCCTGGAGCTAAATTAGGAGATCGTCTCCGACGAATCGGCTATTATTGGCCGAAGATGTTTTCAGACGCGGTTGACTATGCTAAACGTTGTCACGCGTGCCAAATTCATGGCGATTTCATCCACCAAGCACCAGGAAACTTACACCCCACATCGACGACTTGGCCATTCGAAATGTGGGGAATGGATATCGTCGAACCGATTTCCCCTCCGACATCCAAAGGACACCGGTTCATTCTAGCAGTAACCGATTATTTCTCTAAATGGGCGGAGGCAATCCCGTTGAAAGAAGTAAAGATTTCAAACGTAATCAAGTTTATCAAACATCACGTCGTCTACCGTTTTGGAGTCCCGAGGCGAATAGTTCACGACAACGGGACACAATTCGTCAGCTTTGGGTTTCAGAGATTCTGTGACAAATTTAGAATCCAAAGTGTTGCATCCACGACATATTATCCACCAGCAAATGGCCTTGCAGAAGCTTTTAACAAAACCATAGTGAAGCTTCTCAAAAAGTTTGTTTCTAAAAGCCGGCGCGATTGGGATGAAAGACTTGGTGAATGTCTGTGGGCTTACCGCACTACGGTAAGGACCTCTACAAGAGCTACACCGTTCTCTCTGGTATACGGCTGCGAGGCTGTATTGCCTTTGGAAATCCAGATTCCTTCTCTGAGAGTCGCTATCACAACTGGACTAACAGAAGAAGAAAAGCATCAACGTCGTCTGCAAGAACTTGAAGCCTTAGATGACAAACGATTTCAAGCTCAGCAACAGATCGAGTTATATCAAGCCCGAATTTCCAAAGCCTACAACAAAAAGGTTAAGGAACGGAATTTCAAGAAAGGCGATTTAGTTTTAGCCAACAGACGACCCATGGTGATGACAAGCAAAACCAAAGGGAAGTTCAATCCTAAATGGGAAGGGCCCTTCGTAATAGAATCAGTCTATTCGAACGGAGCATATCGCCTCATTAACCAAGAAGGAGATAGGCTCATGATGCCAATTAATGGGAAGTTCCTTAAGAGATACTTCCCGTAAATCATGCGGCCCCCTAAACCCCAACTAAATCAGGCTGGGGGTTGCCCATTTATAGTGTAATTCCGTTTTATATTTCATCATGTTAACACTACACCTCTGACGACTGTAATTTGCTGGAATTATTCTAATAAATGAAAAAGAGAATTTCGATAGTATTAGCATTATTCTCTATTGTTTTGAGCCAGATTTCAGCAAAAGAAGACAATACAGGGCAAAATGATATCATTTTCATTTAATGTTGTTAATCTAAACACAAAATAATGACAAACAAAGTGAAAATGATACGAAATTCCTTAGCCAAGAACAAGTCAAGAGCTAAACATCAGGCTTCATTAACTTGAGGGTTTTTAGCCTAGACTTGAAGGCAGAGAGTTTCTCCCGGTGAGCTGCTCGGACTTGTCCCTCGATCTCCTTTCTGAGTTCTGCTTCAATAGGAAGGGTAGCAACAATGTCCTTACGAGTCCGCTCAGCTGCGTGGAGTGTACGGCAAAATTTCGTATAAATTCGGCCACTTTGATGCTCAAGCTCTTTTCTGACATCCTCATAGTGGGCCAATTGGGTGATGCGCCCTCGAGATTATCGCCAAGGAAAGAGCCGGCTCCACTTCAGAGTCTAGATTGGTGCGCTGTAGCTCCCTGAAAACTGCTAATTCTGTCATCAAAAGAGTGATTCCCCCTTGGCAGTGCTTAGTCCAGGATGCATCCCCTTTAGCCTTGATGTCGTCCAAAAATTGGCTCAAGATAGATTCACAGTCTTCAAGAGAAGCCCCCTCAACACTGACAATATTAATAATTGTTTTCATCCAACGTTCCAGTTCATCAATCGATTTCTTCAGAGCCCGCGAGCGTGGAGGAGGAAAGGTTGGATAGATTAAACCCGTATGTTCGTTCTGAACAGGTGTTGGAGCAACTTCAGAAGAAGGGCCCTCTCCAGCTCTATCGTCCTCAGGAATCGAAGGAATTGATTGGGGCATTTCGTCCTCTCCGTCAATTAAACGCTCAACGAGCGCAGACTTCATCGCGGCCCCCATTAATTTGGCCTTTTTGGAATTTTTGGCCATGACAGGTATCCGCTTGCGAATTCTCCTGTCATACTCACCTTGCTCAGCAGCAGAAAGAGCTTTCTTACCCGATCTTAAAGAACGAAGTGTAAGAACGGGCTCTTCTGTAGGAATCTCCTCAGTTGTCTTTTCTTCGGGAGAATCATCAATTGGCCTTCCCTCTTCAATTCCCGTAGGAACCTCTTCTTCAGAAGGTTCTACGGTGGACAAGTCTTTAGGAGCTTCAACGGCTCCGGTCGCTTCCTGTTCACAAGATAGGTACTCTTCCATCCCTGGCAGACGAGTACTCGCAGAACCGCTCCGTGAACGATACAATTCCCGAATCTCGTTTATACATGAAGTATAAACGTCATATTCCAAAATCTGAGAAGCTTCGGCAAACCACTGGCAGAAATCCATAACAGTAGAACAGCCGGGTGGTGAGTTGGGTAAAGTGAATTGCGCATGGGTTCCCCCGGCGGAGAAGAAGTACCATGCACGAGCTCCTTCATACAAATTCCCAATCTGAGCTAACGCCGGGTTAGGATTACCAACATAGAGTTGGTCATATCCAAACTGTTTGGCGAACCGTGAAGGCATGTAAGGCTCGATTATGCACTTCTCCCGCGAGCGATAGACCAGGTAGCCCAACCTGATCATAAGAAGCCAACTGAATGTGCCCTCTTCCAAAGAAGGTGAGCCCTCAGCAAGCAAGTCCATGAAGCGGGCATCCTCCACGTCAGCTCCGTCAAAATTAGGACGCAACAGAAAACCCGGTGATTGTCCTCCCGGGATAGAATTTGTCGAGCCCTGACTATATAAGAATTAGTCCACGTGGCCGACTCCAGTCTTTGTACAAAGGGAATATAAGCATCATCGCCCTCATATACTCCCTTCATCAATGAAGGGCAATGCAACACGAACCAGGCCACTAAATATGTATACGACATTGGTACACGTGGTTGAGGAGCTTTCCTAGTTTTCTTCTTAGCAGCTTTAACCCTCGAAGCGCTGAGAAGCTCTAAAGTCAATACCCTCAGGCCGTTCTGAATACAGCCAACCATAGCAGTAAGGAGGCTCACAGGTCTCCCGTGTGCTAGCAAAATAGCTGGGTACACAACCTCAGCCAATATCGCTTCTATTGGTCTTGACGGTACCACACACCGCTTCAACCAAATCATGAAGAAGCCTGCAAGTAGAGCAATTTCCGGGTGCGCCACCTTCAGTAGAGAAAGCTCCTCGGTGGTGGGGATAAACTCCTCGTAGGGCGTTTTTCCAAGCGGCAGCCCCGACACTGCCTGCATCTCATGGAGAGCAAAACCTAACTCTCCTGCAGGTGTGAAGAATGTGCAGCTGTCAGGGTTATATTTCTCCAACATAGGGAAGAAATTGTGAAGACTCTGCATGACTCCCCGTCGTGTAGCTAACACAGGAACTGTAAGACCCGATTGAGCGAGCGAGTCCTTAAGCTCCTCAAGAACAAAGTCAACCATGCGGGTCCACCAACCTCCTTCGCCAGAACAGACCTATCTAGGGGACCTGAACGTCTGGGTAGAGAATTCACCCTGAGTTGCAAGGAATTGGCGGATAAAAATGTTCGCTAGGCGTGGCATCTCCGGAACCAGCTCCTTCTTCTCAAACAAACCAGGTCTTAACCCCTTGAGTTGTCCTCCGATTTTTGTACGAGCTCGCCGACCAAATCCAAGTGACACATTCTCTTTCTCATTGACAATGTCGAAAGTCAAACCCCGACGGCAACTCACATTCAATAAATAGGAGAGCGGGTACATTCTCTTCATGTTGGGGAGGAATAAGAAGCGATTACCAGCTCTCCGCAGCAGCTTCGAATCTTCCACATATGTGAGATGGTCATCGACTGGTATGCGATCTCCAAATATGAATGCTGGTTTGGGAAACGGGGCATGACCAACAGAGGTCTCCAAGTCCAAGTCAGTTATCAAAATCCTGAGAGTAGAGCACTGAGGGAATTTAATCATTTATGCTCTTTCCGAATCAGGAAAAGTACACAAGGGAATCCTGTTCTAAAGACTGAATAATTCATTTGGGTCAGGTCCACCAACATATCCGAAATGGTGCTCTTGTAAAAGCGGCACGTTTGGGAGAAACACTGCAAAATCAAAAGCAAAAGTTAGCAGCTAGAAGCGAGCTATCGACATAAACAGAGTCTGAAACACGAAGGGGTAAAAGCCTTGTGTCAAAATTTCCAACGCGAAGGTCGAGCCTCGCGTCAGAAATTTCCAACGCGAAGGTCGAGCCTCGCGTCAGAAGTCTCCAACGCGAGAGCCGAACCTTGTGTTGAACAAGTTGAACGCGAGAGTCGAGACCCATAGAGTATCCCAACCCCGCGTTTTCATTGAACGAGTCATCTTCCTCGTTACCAAGAACCCATCTAGGGTTTTCAAAGAACTTGCCAAGGCAAGTTATTTCGGTCAGCACTCACCACGACAGGGAGGCCCCTGCGGCGGCGATGTCGACGGCAAGGGTCCCACATGGACAGGAGCACCGTCGGCGTTCTTAGCCGACGGCATGTCGGAAGTCGCTCCGGCGACTTTCTTGGAGTTCGAACCCATCCTCCGAGGCGCCATTGATGCAGTCGATCGGAGGAAACTCCTTTGAACGAGAGAGATGAAGCTCGTCGGAGATCTCGCCGTAATCAAACGAGAGTTCTCGTTCTTGGAAATAGCCGAAAGTTTTGAAAGTCAAGTGACTTTTGATGTGACCATTCAGGTCTATTTATAATAACCGCCAAGCTGTTAAGATGGCACGGGATTCTAGGAGTGAATCCCAACCATCTTCAAAACGCAAAGCTCACTATCGCGTTCAATTTCCCAAAGTGCAAAGCTCAGGCTAGCGTCACGAAGGCCCGAACCTCACGTTTCAAACATCAAACGCGAAGGTCACCTCAGCGTTGCAATTCTTCTAAATAAAGAATTTGCACTTGTGTCTTCAAACACGACTTTTTTCCTCAAAGTCATGAGCCCTCTTAACAGAGTGTTAGTCAAAACCTCTGTATCTCTTCAGCAGAATCTAAATTCTCATTGGGTTAATACTACACCCCAAAATCTACTTATCAATTCTCGTTAACAGAATGATAAGTCTCCAAATCATTGTCAATTTATTAGCTCTCCTCAGCAGAGCAATAAATAACTTGTTTTCAGCGGGTTAACAAAATTCCCCAATACCTTGTTCAAATCACAAGTATCACAATTCATCGCTCCGATGATAAAACACTTAGCAGTTCTCCCCAGTGAGACACTATGACATTCTTTCCACATACCTGTCACGTTAAAATTACACCTCTGACAAAATCAACTTATCGATTCTCGACAATAGAACGATAAGTCCTCAAAATTGCCCTGATCGCAATATTTCTTCTGTCACGTTAAAATTATACCTCTGACAAAATCAACTTATCGATTCTCGTCAATAGAACGATAAGTCCTCAAAATTGCCCAGATCGCAATATTTCTCCGGTCACGTTAAAATTACACCTCTGACAAAATCAACTTATCGATTCTCGTCAATAGAACGATAAGTCCTCAAAATTACACCGATCGTAATATCTCTCTTGCTAAGTTAAAACTACACCTCTAGCATTTATAGACTTCTTTCAGTGTTTAAAGCAAAATATAACACAGGAAGAATTCTACCATTCAACCCTATTATGGGAATATTCATCCTTAGCAGTTTGAAACTTTCTAGAGTTATCTTAAACGATAATAAAGAGAGTTTTCTGCACCAGAACCATCGTAGAGATTTGTTCTAAGTCAGGAATACATCTCAGGCATTTCTCGTGATTTGTCAATCAAAATCAAAACATGATAAATGCAAGAAACAATGAGAAGTCAATATCACTTTTTATACAGGAACCTAAAGAAAGTGATACAAGATGATCTTGTTCTTATCAAAAGAACATTACAAGAGCAAAATTCACTCACGCATCAAATCAAAGGAAGTGAGCTGGGCCCTAACTTGGTTTAGCTCCTCTTCATGAGTGGTTCGCACCATAGCTTCAGCCTTTGCCCGGAGCTCTTCCTCGCTGGGTACGATGATGGCTGCTGCTTCATTCTTGGCTTGTGCCAAAGCTCGAGCCTGCGTATGATATTCCAGAGCGCCGGTAGTATTTTGGGTGCTAAGGATATTGACAACGTTTTCTTCACGGGAAAGTTCAGCCTTTAAGCGCAGGACTTCGGCCTCAGCTTCGACGAGTCTATCACGAAGCGAATTCATAGAAGTCTTTAAGCGCAGGACTTCGGCCTCAGCTTCGACGAGTCTATCACGAAGCGAATTCATAGAAGTCGTCGAGAGTTCTAACTCTTCTTGCTTCCGAATATTACGCTCATGAAGCTCTGCAATTTGGCGTTCTCTTTCAGCTAAGTCCCGTTCTATCGCCTCTCGGCGAGCTGCTTCTGCAACTTGAAGACTAGCTAAAGTAGACACGATTTGCGGTTGAAGTTCTTTATGGCCCAGGGCTTCGAAGCGTTGTAATTGCTCTTCCAAATGAAGAATAATTTTTGAACAGCGCTCGAACCACTGAATATTGCCCACACTCCTGACCCCATTCAAGCCTGCCTTTAAAAGAGGTCGGAAGGAGTTTAAAGTCCCCCGACCATTCACCATGTACTCAATTACTGTTTTCGCAAGGCTATTTAGATATACCAGGGAGATCTGAAGAAATTCAGGTGTGTCAGCGAGACTAGGAACCAGAGCCGACGACGCCCCTTTAGCTATCGAAGTTAGTGCAGGGGATCCTGGCGCCGAAGCTGCGGAAGCGGTAGAAATATTCAATTGTGAAGGGCTTGAGGTTAAAGCCATCATCGCCTTTGCTTGAGATGTGCTTGGCTGTGCCTCTGTTGGAGTAAGCGAGATCTTCAACAATGCAGTGGGCGAAGCAGCTACAGTAGTCTCAGGCAACACTACAGGTAGAGGCTGCTCTTGCACAGGAGCCAACACCGGCACGAGCTGCTGCTCCGGCAGTAGTTGCAGACCTCACTACAGGTGGAATAGTTGCCGTAGGAGAGTCAGGTAAATGTTGCTCTTCTAAAGGAGCCGACATCTGCGTAGGCTCTTGCTCTGAAACAGTAGCAGCAGTGGTCCTTGGAGAAGGTGAACCTGCACGGAAAAAGGGTCGAAACGCAGAAAACACATGCGGAAGAAGTCGAAGGAAACTAGACTTACCGGAGATGTGAAAAGGAGTATAACCAGATACTTTATCGGAGGGGACCTTGGGAGTGTCATCATCAAAAGTGGTGACGTCATCTATGGAATCATGCTCCTCGTCATTTTCACCACCACCAGACATGTTACCAGCGTCAGCATCCTCATCGTCTCTATCTCCTTCAGCTATATCACCAGTTAGGGAGTCGTCATAATCAACTCGCTCTTCATCATCCTGAGCCGCGAAAGGTTCCGGAAGATCTGTTCCAGCAGCTGGTTTATTCATGAGTCCCGTTGTAGGACTAGGAATTGAATCATGAGTATGTGATATTAAGGCTGAAGGAGAAGGGAATGGATTCTCTTCAAGACCCCCTGGTTCCAATGTAGGAGACCTAGGAAGATCCGTCACCGGAGCAGACTCTGCATCTGCAGCCATTAATTCATCTTCTTCGTCCTCAGGAGGATGATAAGAAGAAACTTCGCCCGACAGATCTGGGCCATAAGAATGAAGCCCCGCTCTATGTGGCAGACCAGCCACAGATGATTCTTGTGGTTCGTCATCTTTAGCAGCTTTGATGGCCTCAGCCATCAACTTGGATTTTTGTTGGCCTTTGGGGGGAGAATCCACCAGTAGTTTCCGACGGATCTGCTTATCATACTGGCCAGCTTCATCAGCAGAAAGTTTTCTTTTCCCCGCTGCTCTTGTCACGGGAGGATCAACCACTCGTTGCTCTTCCCCTGGGACAGACTCAGCTGCCTGTTCCTCTTCTTGTCCAGCGGATTGATTCTCAATGGACAGAAACTCATCGATCCCTTTCAAGCGGGATGTCTTGGACCCCTTCCTTAAATTATACATATGCCTAATGTTTTTCAGGCAAGATGTATTCAAGTTATAGTTGGGAGTCTGAAAAGCAGCGTAATACCAATTACAGAAGCTGATGGAAGTATAGGAGTTAGCAGTTTTGTGGGGAAGCTTGAAGACGGCCTTGGTACAACCTGCTACAGAATAATACCAGGCCCTGGCTCCTTCATATAAGTTGGCTATAACTGAGAGTTGAGGACGAGGGTTCCCGACATACAACTGATCATACCCAAATTGGCGAGCGAACCTGTAGGGTTGGTAAGGCTCGACGAAACAGTTGGCGCCTTGCCGAAAGATCAGATAGCCTGGCCTGATGGATAGAAGCTAGTGGAAAACACCCCCGCTTAGCTGAGTGAATCCATTAGGACCTACCATATCCTAATACTCGGCTCCATAGACACCGCCCTCGAAATCAGGAAAACAGCGGTAGATATGGAAGTTGGTGTCTCGCGCAAGGATTTGGCGAATTCTAACCATGTAACCCCCCACCCATTTCGCAGATTCTAGTCGCTGCACAAACGGGATGAACGAGTCTTCAGGGGGAGAGGCTGCACTCATCAAAGGAGGACAGTGAAGCACGTACCAAGCCATCAAGTAGGCATATGGCATTGGTACCCTGGGATTGGGAGTTTTGAAAGTCTTGTGACTCTCAGACTCCACCTCTGTAACACCAACAAAGTCAGAGGCCAACTCCCATAGTCCATACTGTAAGCAACCCACCATGGCGCTGAGGAGGCTCACAGGTCTCCCGTGTGCCAAGAGAACAGCCAGGTAAACCACCTCAATAGCAAGGGCATCGATCGGCCTGGTAGGAACGACGCAACGCTTGAGCCACAACATCAAGAATCTAGCCAGCAACGTCGCGTCGGAAATTGGAATCAGAGCTTGATAATGAAAGCTCTCAAACTCTGTGTGAGCCGGGAAAACATCCTCCTTGGCCTCATTGGTGTAATAGGAGGTAGTGTCGTCAATACGAGCCTGAACCTCTTCCAAAGTACTGACAGGCAATCGGGTCACAGAGCCTCCTTTAATGGTCAAGTTCCGGAATAAATATTCCGCCCAAGACACTTGTTTGATGCCGCTTCCGTGAGCCCCCGTCAGCTGCATGCAGATATGAAAATGGCACATCACTTCCCAGAGAGTGGCGTAAATTTCTGGGCTGGTCTTCTTCAAAAGTTTGAGTTCCGCAGATCCCGGAACAAATTCTTCGTATGGTAAATCCCCGAGAATAAGACCTGAGACTTCGTGCATCTCGTGAAGAGTGAAGCCTAGCTCCCCCACAGGGGTGAAGAAAGTACAAGTCTCGGGACTATACTTCTCCAATATAGAGAAGAAGTGAAAGTGGCTCTGAATAATCCCAAACTTAGTAGCCCGCACTGGAACCAGTAATCCAGCTTGGGTAAGAGGGTTTTCCAATTCATCCAAAACGAACTTGGTCATTTGGGCCCACCACCCTGTCACTGGAGAATGAACCCAACCGGGAGCTCTAAATCCTTGTGCGGGGAATTCTTCTTTCTTTTCCAAAAATCTCTTAACAAAGGTCTTCGTCGGGCTGGGTTCTTCGCCAAGAGGATACTCCTTAGCAAATAAACTCGGCCGCAAGCCGTCACCTGTCGGTTATAACCAACTGTGCGGACCCCGTGAAAAGTCAAAGTCCTGAGAGCAACCCATCTTGATCCTTGACCAGGGACCAATGCATATGCCTTGGGACAGAAGCGCACTGGAAATAAGATATGGGGAACATCCTCTCCATATTGGGCAAGAAAAGGTTGCGGTCCCCAACTTTTTGCAACCACTTATAGTCCCCATCATAAGCAGTGCTTGCGTCGAAGTCAACAAAGTCTCCGAAAAGATATCCAGGTTTGACTATTGGCTTACGGCTTGGGCTTTCAAGTCGGGCGTCCGTAACCAATGTCCTAAGAGTGTCAGAAGAAGCTTGGGTAATTATTTCTACGCGACTCTTCTCCCTAATTCGGAAAACGGAGAGTTCTTGGCGTGAGCTGAAGGCCATGTTCATGTCTGCACCACCTTCATGTCCAAAATGGTGGCGAAAAAGAAGAGGCTCGCTGGTGTGACGCACTGCAAAAAGAAGAAAAAAGTTAGACAACTCAAGATCAAAGCTCAGACGCGAAGGTCGAACCTCGCGTCAGAAAAGCTCAGACGCGAAGGTCGAACCTCGCGTCAGAAAAGCTCAGACGCGAAGGTCGAGCCTCGCGTCAGAAAAGCTCAGACGCGAAGGTCGAACCTCGCGTCAGAAAATCTCAGACGCGAAGGTCGAACTTCGCGTCAAAAAGTTCAGACGCGTAGGTCGAACCCCTCGTCAAAAAATACCAAACGACGGAGTCCAGCCCCGCGTTATTGAAACGAGTTGCCTCGTTGATCCAAAGATCAGAACTTGCCGAAGCAAGTTTAACGACCACGAAGGTCGTACTCACCGCCGATCAGAGGAAGTTGGGGCGGCACGTTCGCCTGAGCAGCAGCGCCGCCGACCGGCACTGACGGTGACGATCCTTGAGCCGCAGCGGCATCGGACTTGGGAGCGACTGATTTCTAGGGTGCCATTGAATCTCGTCGGAGGAGGTGTACAGCATTTCGCCGGAGATGAGAACGAAAATTTTTCGTTAAAATTGCAAGAAGAGTCGAATGACTCTTGATTTGACCCCTAGCGGTCTATTTATAGACAACTATGAGCTGTCAAATCGTAATGGACGGGATTCGAGGCCATCAGCCCGCCCAAACTCGACCCTCGCGTTCGAGTTGTTTGAGCTTCCAAACGCGATGCCCAACTTCGCGTTCAAATTTCCCAACGCGAGGCTCACCCACGCGTTCCAATCCTCAAAGGCAGAAATTGTTTCTGTGTTTGGACCGCTATGATAGCAGCTTCTTGACTACCAAGGCTACGACACAACCCCAGATGAATAAAAGAAGAGCTAACAGCAATCGTCAAGGCGATCAAAGCCGGGAAGAGACAAACGACTCCACTGGGGAGTCTATTGGAGGAGTACAGATAGATTACAACCAATAACGGTGAAATCATCTGGCTCGATCAGACGGAGGGAGCAATCAATCCCCTATATTTTAGGATCCAAAGTATTCCGAAAATTCGTCCCAGTCAACCGTGAACTTTCAAAAACTTTGGAGGGGGTTCTGTAGGCTGTCTAAAAATCACAATGGATAGCTGATCCCTATCAAACTCCGACAAGGGAAATCACAATCAGACGATTTTCTAATCACTGCATCCGCAAGTCCACAATCGCCACAAACACGACCTCATTTCTGAGATGATTGATCTTGATGGCTGCGACAACAGCACAACTAATATTATATTAGCAATTATTGAAGATGCTGATGAGCAGTGTAATGATTTTAGAAATGAAACGTTGGACTTAGTTGGTGAGTTGCTTGGTAGAGAGCTGTGGGAAAATATTCATCTTCAAAACACTATGGATGTTGATTCCCGTCATGTTCCTACAATGAAAGCTACAATCAAATAGCTTTCGCGCCGACAATCGAAAGTTGGTGAGTTGCTTGGTAGAGAGCTAGGGGCAAATATTCATCTTCAAAACACTATGGATGTTGATTCCCGTCAAGCTCTCACAATAAAAACTACAATCAAATAGCTTTCGGGTCGACAATCGAAAGCGGCAAATAGAGGACTTTTCACATAGATCGAGAAGAGTTACAAGTCAACGATACTTCCGACAACTGATGAAAACTCTATTCAGCAGTCTTCACAATATACGGTGAAAGTTATAATCTGACGACTTTCATACCCTACAGCAGCTAAAGCCAGGATTACTGAACAACGATCCTCGCAACGCTTCACAGAAGAAGTTACAAGTCAAAAAGTTCCTTCTGAAATGCGGATGTCATCCCCGCGTTACAACTCTAGAAGTGCAGGCAACCCCCGTGTTTCCAAAGCCACAGGCCAAACGTGAGTGACCCTCGCGTTCGTAGGGGTTCAACCAACGCCGACCCCCACATCTCAAGCTGAACGCGGGCGACCCTCGCGTTCGTAGGGGTCCAACCAACGCCGACCCCCGCTTTTCCAAGCAGGCAACAAGCCAAAACGCGAGCGACCCTCGCGTTCAATGATGTTCAGCTAACACCCAACCTCGCGTCTCAATTCTAAGAGGCGAAGTTGGGTGCTAAACGCCAGATTAGACGTTTGATTCGTTCAAACATGAGTCGAACGGTTTCAAAACTGTTTATCCCACGTTCTGAGGGATTTTTGCCCACGTAGGAGCGGATATAGGGGTCAGTTACAACCTCCTATCCCCCTATAAAAACTCAACGAACTCAACAGAAGAAGGGTTGGATTTTCGGTATCTGAACCATAGAGGTTAGATTCTGAAGGTCAAAACCGCATAGGATCTAAACCATTCGGAGGAGCGAAATCCTTGGAGATAGGATTTTTGAATCACACTCAGAAGATCAAATCTGGGAGGATTCTTCTACAACAGAATAACAGCTTGATCATTAACCGAATTTTCGGTTCTAACAACTCTATTCACAGAGTTCTAACTCGTTCAGAGTTCTTAAACTCATTGAAGAGTTACTTATAAAAATTTCCACAGAAGTTCATCGTTCCCACGAGATAGAAGACGGTCGGATCGTCAATGAAGAGTAATTTCGACGCGAGCAATCGAAGGAAGCATTCCATCGCTACCGAGAAGAACCCAGTCTTAAACAAAGGAGAGAACCAAATTTGTTTCTCTTCTCTTTTGTAATCAAGTTGTAATCAGAATCAAAGAAATACAAATCAATTTTCTTTATTCTTTTCATTGCATGACGATATGGAATAACTGATTTAGCTGGGACCATTGCTGGGAATGCACAGATGTTATGTCAACACTCTGCAAAAGAGTTCATGATATATGACTTACATAAAAGTAAGTGTCATGTTGAAATTGCGGGGGTGAACCCATCGTTTTGAGGTTGTGAAATGCAAATGTGACCTCTGTGCTTAGGGTTTGAAATGCAGAGCTGAGTTCTACGTTAGAAACACTCATAACGCGGGCCTGGGCCTTGCACTTGAAATTTGAAATGCAACAGTGAGCCTTGCATTTAATTTTTTAGACGCAGGGTTGAAACACAGTAGTTCTAGTGGCTAGTGCAAAGAAACTTTCTTTATTATTAGTAAAATAATTCCAAAAAAATTCAATCGTCAGAGATGTATTGTTAACTCGATGATATACAAGTTGGGGAAGAATTTTGCAGTTGACAGAGGTGTCTTGTTGAACATGACAATTTAAAAGATTTGTTACTCTTTATTCAATGAATTCCAAGTAACTAACCCCTAGTCTTGACTGAGACTTGGAATGGAAAGAAAAAGGAGTAGATAGAGCATGTTGCTTGGTGGGCCACTATCCATTAGGTTGTTCATTGACATTAGAGTATAACGGCTATGACAGGAGTAGAGGCACGTCACATGACAGGCCATTATCTGGAGTTTGACTATCAAAGATAACTGTTAACATGATAGTTTTGTAGACCCACCATCCTATTAAAGAGGATTGGTGGGGTGTTTGGAAGAGATGGACTATTAGAGGTGTATTGTTAATGTGATAGTTTTTGTGGACCCTTCATCCTATTGAAGATGATTGGCTTCCGTGACCGTAGTGTCTTCTCCTTCTGATTGGGGAGATTGGGCTTCATCCCATTGCGCGGGTTGGTCATGCTTACTTTCTTCAGCTTTGACCCGGGCAATAATTTTTTGAGTCTGTTCGCCTTGAGAGATTAGTTGTCTCCAGGAACGGCATTCTGCAACTCTCATTCGGGCTAGGAGTTTGGTTTGTAAATTGTGTCGACAGGTTCCACCAATGTAGGCTTTGTCATACCTGTCGGACATCGCAGATCCGTATCTCGAAACCACTCGACGAAGGCTTTGATGTATTGTCCTTTCTTCTGCTTAATGGCAAGAAGGGTAGGGACATAGACTTCAGTGTCTTCTTCAAAGAATCTTGATAGGAAGAGTCTCTCCAGATCTACCCATTTTTGGATACATCCTGTTGGCAGTTTCATGAACCATTCAAAGGCAACCCCTTTGAGGGTGCCAATGAACAAGCGAGCTAGTATGGTGTTATTTGATATCACATCTCTAGTCTATGACTTGAAATGATAGATATGTTGATTCGGTGATCCCGTGCATCAAAAGCTTGTAATGTTGGGACTTCGAACTTTGGAGGATAATGGCCTATATCCCATTTAGTAGGATAGAGCCTAACAACTCTCTCATCTTGGAGCTTTCCTCTGTTGGCAATAGCATCGATGCGAGCTTCCAATTCTTCCATTTAGTTGACTGAGGATTTTTCTTGTTCTCAGTCTCTCTCCCTTCATCAGAGGAAGATTCTAGATTATGTGTTTCATGATCTGATTCCTCATGAACTTTCTGTTTTTCCTTTTCTCTTCTTCAGGAAGATTCAGGCTTTTTAGCTTTCTCCGCGATGAGCTGAGTCATCATGTCTCGCAATTGGTTGAGGGTCTCCTACTGAGCTTGGAGAGTCTCTTGCTGAGCTTGGAGAGATGCTCGCCGAGCTTGAAGCATGGCATGCTGTTCGTCAACCCTTCTTGCTAATTCTTCGGAGGGTTCCGCCATATAGGCAACTTTCTCATGATCCACAAAAGAACTTGAGGATTGAGACTCTGCAATAGCTGAGTGTTCATCAAAGTTAGTTCCTCTAGCCAATCTTCGATAATTGACAGGGGGAATGGCTCCTGTTCAGTCCAAGTGTGCTGGTATATTCCTTCAAACTCCTCGCAGATTTCTTTGATGGTCGACGAGTGACTCATCTCTGATTCGTCGGAACTGGGGGCTGAAGACTTCCCTTTACCGATCATGTTGATAGTGACCTGAGGGTATTCAACCTCCAAAGTATTCTTCTGGTGAGAATGTCGTCGGTTGTTGGGCAAAGCAAGATTCTTTGATTGGTTGAACATCAATGAATTGGCTGTGTATGAGCAGCATTAGCATCCCGAGGGGACCGAAAAAATCAGTCGTTTGCATTGGCATGAACGATTAACTTGTTGTGTCGGTCTTTCTATCGATATGAACTCTCTCAAATCTATTACAAAGACTCGAGAAGAATTACACACTGATCATGAAGTTTGAAGTGGAACCCCTAGTTTCTAATTGGACGGGACTGGCTCCTGGTAAACATGGATCTATTAGACCCTAGAGGGGGGGGGGGGGTTAGGGTCTTATACTAATCTAATCCTATTTTATGCCAATTAAAACTAATAATAAGTTATCCTAGCAAGTATGAAATACAACAAGATATATGAGCTAGGATAAGCAATATGAACAAAGAGATATATCCTAGCAAAGAGGTATATGGTGAAATATATGCAATGATATATAAACTAACACAAGGGTGAAATAAACATAAACAAGATAGTGGGAATAAAAACAATGAACAATTGACAAAGGCGATATAAGCTTAACACAAAAATAAGTGCGCTAAGCCAAACACAAACAAATGATATGTTCACGGAGTTTGGTCCCCATGACCTACGTCTTCGCTCCTCACCTCGAGGAGATATCCACTATCATAACCAGGTTTTCTACGCTCACTCGAATAACGTTACACCTCACAATATCGATTTTTAACGGTCAACGATCAATGTTCACAATCTCACAATGTGACTACACTCCAGACCTCACAATACGATTTTTTAGCTAACCGAAAACTCTACAACACTCACAATAAAATAAATTTGTTCTCTACAATAGATGAGAACTCAATGTAGGCTCACTCTCAATTGTTACAACTCCCCACAACCTAAATTATACTAAGTATGAAAATATGATAATCTCAAAAGGTTGTGTGTGTAAGCAAAGAGAAAATCAATCATAAACTCAATGTAAACCCTAGCTTGATGAAAATGATAAACAACAAATAATTAATACAAAGTTGGTATTGAGTTTAGAAATTTTTCTCTGAAAAACAAGATGGAGAGATGGATAAAAATAAAGCCCAAACAATGTAGATGATGTCCTCCACTTGTGAAAACTTCTTCACAAACCAAACAAGCTTTAAACCAAACTTAAACACACTTAAACACCCTTTAAAAACTTGTTTAAACTTTTCTTGGATAGTTATGAACTGAGGTATAAGGGGGTATATATAGGATGAAGAAACAATCTCCAAAAACCCAAGAAAACCAAACAAAAAGATAAAATAATGACTATATGAAAATCTAAAAAAACTAGCCGTTATGAGGTTGTTGGTCGATTAAAAATGTACATTAGTCGACTGATGACCTCGACAGAAGAAAAACATACAATTTCAGAGAGCTGGAATTTTGGGTATGTGGTTTTATAAAATCAATTAAAAATAGTAAATCAAATCCACAAATTATGAAAATCTGAGGGAAGGTTCTAGACACATAGACAAAAATGTTAGAGAAAGAAATTATAAAATATCACTTCCCAATTAAGAGAAATAAATGTTTGAACACAGATATTATAGTTTCTAAAAACTGCTGAAACACCCGACTTTGTAAAATCAATTTGACACAGTAAATCAACTCCAAAATTCATGAAATTTTGAGGTAAGTTTTTAAACATGTATATGAACATGTTAGAGAAATAATTTTGTAAATATTACTTCCCATTTGATAGAAATAAATTATTTTGTAAACTAATCTAAAACTAAAAATCTGGAAACAGTACAAAACTAGCCGTTTTTAGCTTATCAGTCGACTGACCTCATCAGTCGACTGATCAGTCGACTGAAGAGAAACAGCGGCTATTTGATGATTTCAGGCATTTTTATCAGTCTATTGAACACATGTATCAGTCGACTGATAACACTGTATCAGCCTAAAATGAACAGTAAAACTAAACTTTAAAGTGCCTTTAAAAATAGCAAATAAATTCTAAAAATTATGAACTTTTAAAAATGTTTATAAACATACTAGTGAACATGTTACAAAAGGAATTTTTGGATTTTCACTTCACATTTATGAAAACTCATCATTTTTCAAAATAGTCAAAAAATATGAAAACTAAACATACATGTTTTTGACAAAAGACTTAAACACTATTTTGAAACTTTGTAAAATGATTATATAAACTTGATAAGAGACGTATATTATTGTTATTAAGTTAATAAACCAAAAAAATCAAATATGTATATATAACTATATATATATAAAACTAAAATGTGTATGTGTATATATAATATTGAGCTTAGAGTATCTAACACACATAATATAAAACCTAAACTATTTACCCAAGCAACTTAAACTTCAATAAGCTTGACTTGGTTGCGGATGAAACTTGAACTTAAATCTTTAACTTGGATTTGCATAGTTTCACTTCCACTATTCCGCCAACCTCCATTGGATATGATCGTTGAGGCTCGATTCTATCCAACCTCTAACATATTGTTTGCCTAGAATAAATATAAAATATAAATACTAGACAAACAATATTAGATGTAAATTGTTTGTTAAACATCATCCGAAGCTCCACGGTATACATCAGATTCCATATTGGATGTCGTTGCTTTGGTCCGAATCTGCTGTTTGAAAGTACCTAAACGCGACCTGACACATCGCGCAAGAAACACGAGGGTCGTGTTTAAGGTCCACGTTTAGGCAATTGAACGCAAGAAACGTGACTTGAGGTTCGTGTTTTGTTTGTGAAACGCACCCTTGCGGGCTGCATTTTGGCTAATCAATGCAGTCCTGGGATCCTGCGTTTTTGTTCTGGAACTTGCTCTGAAGAGCTGCGTTCAACTTGAGAAACGCTCCTTTGCAGGCTGCATTTTGGAGATGGATCACATCCATTAGGGCTACATTTTGATGTTGGAACGCACCCCTGAGGGCTGCGTTTTGATTTTAAAGTGCTCCCTTGTGGGTTGCACATGCGGGACTCGTACTTGGACTCGTCAATGCGATTCTTGCGTTCTGAAGCAAAAACGTAGAGCTCGTGTTGAGGATCACAACCGTAGAGCTCACATTGATTGGAGGATCAGCTCTCTTGGAGTTGTGCTCATCGTCGGGATCTTCTTCTTTGTTGAGTGGCGTTCTTCTTGGCTTGTTTCAAGGCCTTTGCAGTGATATCAACTACATTGATGGAGCTTGTCGCTGCAATGGGTGCAGAATCTTTGACTCGATTAATGAGTCCCTTCAAAGCTTAGCCTACTCCTTCAGAGGAGGGGCTGTTCGAGCCAAAGGAGAGGTCTTCCTTAAGTAGTTCAGCAACAATTGGAGCTTTGTTCTCCTTGGAGACTTTGCGGATCTTCCACATAGCCTTGAGGCTAAGGGATCCGGAGGAAGTGCCTCCTTGAACTTGGCTTAATCAAACTCTACCACGAGAGTCTCGACAGTAGTTCCAATGAGGTTGACATCGGATTGCGTCACCAGTTCTTCATCGGTAAAGCTAGTCCTCAGTGGAGTCGCCATCTTTAGTTTATGGGAAAATTGAAAGAATATCTAAGGTAAAAATTATTTTAATCTATCTAGCTGACTTTAGAAAAAGAATTATTACAATTCTCTCAATTACAATTTCTCTCTAACTGAATTTAGAAAAACAAATTACAATATTCTCAATCGGAATCCTAATTTACAAAAGAGAAGAAGATCGACTGAGATCCCCCCCTTTGTTCAAAACTGGGTTCTTCACGGTAGTGATGGGCTTCCCTTGACGTTTATGGTGAGTTTGCTTTCTGTTAATGATCTGAATATCTCGCTGGAACGTTATCTTCGCCTCACGATTTGACGCTATGGAGAACTTGCAGAACAAGTTTGAAATTAACTCTTAACGAGTTTATGAACTCAGAGCGAGAACTCTTGTAAAAGAGAGTATTTGAACCGAAAGTCAGTTATAGCCAAGAACGAGCTCCTCGTTGCTGAAGTTGAAGATGATCTCTGTTGAAGAATGATGTCGATCCCTTCAGACCATTTCTGATTGAAAAAATGCTAGCCTTTAACTCGGTTGAGTTTACCTGATATTTGTAGGGGATTAAGAGGGTGTCATCACTCCTTAAATCACTCCTAGGTAGGATGTAACGACCCTCAAATCATGGGAAACAGTTTTGAAACAGTTCAAGATCTCTTTGAACAAGTCAAACGCGCAGAATTTGGACCTACATTTGGCATTTGAACGCAGGATTTGGACCTGTGTTTGGCATTTGAACGCAGGATTTGGACCTGCATTAGGCATTTAAACACAAAATTTGTACATGTGTTTGGCATTTGAATGCTGGATTTGGACCTGTGTTTGTCATTTGAACGCAGATTTAGACCTACGTTTGGCATTTGAACGAAGGATTTAGACCTGCGTTTGGCATTTGAACGCAAAGTTTGGACCTGCGTTTGGTGACTGAAGATTCACATGTTGCATTGCCTTGACTCTAGAACGCAGCTGTAAACTTTGCGCTTCGCTTCTGGGATGCAAAGATGAGTTTTGTGTCTTGGATTGAAGAGATCGTTGACTTGTAATCTCTTCTGTCAGAGCATCGCGGCGATTATTGTTTTGTAATCTTTGCTTTAGCTTCTTGAAATGTGAGGGTCGTCAAGTTATAACTCTCATTATTGATTGTGAAGACCATTGATCAGAGCTTTCATCTGTCATTGTGAAGGTCATTGATTTATAACATTCATTGATCTACGTGAAAGTCTTTAAATTGTAGCATTTTAGAAGTAGTTGAATTGTAACTTCCCTTGTTGATGTTTGATGGGGATAAGCTATCTGCTGTGATTTTTTTATAACCTAGAACATGATCATGAATAGCTCGATCTATACCCTTGAGTACACCTGTAGAAGTCCCGGGCAATACTTTGTAGACTGCAATATGAGCTTCAGGTGCCAATCCTGAAGCCATGCCCTCGGCATCTTTGATGAAGGTCCCAGCAGCCGTGCTTGTTATGTGGGTCCCGTGACCCTCTATGCCAAGCGGCGGAACTTTCTGTCCGTTACGAAAATCGATCACGCCAATGATCTTCTTGTTGCATCCGCCTAGGATAAACTAGCATTTTCCGTTCCATATCGGCGGCTGTGTAGGTGTAGGCATATTCTTGTCATTGAATGAAGTGTGGTCAAACTTGATTCCAGAGTCCATCATGCCGATTATTATACCTCGATCATAACCTGAATCTAGCCACAGTCCATTCGACCGGCTCAGACCAAAGAACTTCAGGCTGTAAGTTGTTTGGAGTTCGCATTCGTGTTCAGGATACACACACCTGGTCTAAATTTCATCACCTGCTGTTTGTGGGAAAATTAAAGAAGAAAAATTGTGTAAACAAATGTGTTTTATTCTCTCTAACTAGCTTAGAAAAAGAATGGATTATAATTCTCTCAATGCAATCTCTCTAACTGCTTAGATAAGAAATTACAACTCTTCTTGATCAGTTTTCCAATTTACAAAAGAGAGAAGGGATCGACGGAGACCCTTCCCTTTGTTTAATATGGGTTCTTCTTGGTGTTGATGGGCTTTTGATTCCTGTATCCTGTTGACGATCAAAACGCTTCACCTCGTGGAACACGATCTATTCTTCTTGAATTGATGTTGAAGAGAACTTGCATGGCAAGTGTGAAACTCTTAACAAGTTAATGACTCAGAACGAGTTTAAAACTCTATAAAAGAGTTAATTTGATCTAAGCATGGTTGGTTTATAGCCAAGTTTAAGCTCCAAGAACAACTTCCAAAGCATGCTCTCGGTTGCTGAAGGACGCTTCAAGATCTCCAAGGATAGATGCTGATTTCCTTAGTGATTTTCTGATCTCAAAATTTTATCCAATCCTCTCTAATTCGAATGTTAAAAACCAAACCTTTTCTTTACTGAATATTCAGCTATTTATAGGGGTGTAACTAACCCCTAAAATCGCTCATAAGTGGGGTGTGATCCCCCTCAAATCGTGGGAAAACGGTTTTAAAACCGTTCAACTCGTGTTTAAATGAGTCAAATGCGAAATTCATGTTCTGGGCATGAACTCTTCATCTTGGACTCGAGATACGGAGTCGAGCTCTGCGTTTGGGATAAAAACGCAGTGGTGAGCCCTGCGTTCTGTTCATGGGATGCGGTTGTGAACTATGCGTCTTGAAACCGGAATGCAGCGATAAGCTTCGCGTTTTGCTTCTGGGACGCAGAGGTGAGCTCTGCACCTGGATTTGAAGAGATTGCAATCTCTCTTTACAAAGATCATCAGTTTGTAATCTTTGCCTTTGAAGTTTTGACATATATGAGAGTCGTCAACTTGTAACTCTCATCACTGAGAAACACAGTGTGATCACCATCATGATGATCATGTCGTAGTAATTTTTTTATAGCCTACACCTGCAATTCCTCCGGCATCAAGTTCGCATCGAAGCCACTGATAGCATGTCGATATGCGTAGACTATAGGCTCGCTAGAGTTTGAGGTTGTGTTCGGCAAGAAAGACAAGTACCGATTTCTTCGGTCTCTGAAGGTAAGGAATTTGGTGTGTTTGGGCATTTGTACGTGGATGATGTAGGCATGAGAATATATTGTGTTGCTCCCATGGATTTCAAAGAGAGGAAGAAAGTAAGAAGAACAAAACAAAGGTTAGATGAGAGAAATTGACGGGTTTGTGAATCTCTATTATACAGGTGTATCTTCTCCGCTTCGGGAACTTATCGATCCTCATGGGAGCTTGAGGATAGAAGCATCATAGTAGCGTGTCATAAACAACAAAAATTAGGAAAAGACAGCTCTGGCGAAACAATTCTAGTCAATCGATTGATGGCTTGACAAATGTTGGCCGATAAACGTGCACATTACAGGGTGCTGAAAGTCGCTCTAGACGATCGACGTATGCTGGTTTATCGGTCGGCTGATGAGAGCCTATTAGTTGAATGATGAACCATCATAAGTCGATCGATAGCGGGTCTAGGTCGATCCTAATTTCTAGCCGGTTTTGGGTTTTTAGGGTTTATATAAATAGAAACCATATTGATTCGGGATTCCCTGTTAGAAATCCGAGAGGTTTGAGAATAGAGAGGATTGTTCTTTATTATAGAGAGATTGTGAGTAATAGATTTGTAATTTATTGTTCTTCATAATTTAGTGAATGTATCGAATTATTCTTGTGTTTTACTGTATTCTTCACGAATACATCTTTTTAATAATTTCGCGATCAAAGCTGCTCGCATGGCGACTCGTATCAAGTTGGTATCAGAGCCAATATATGACTTGCATCAAGATTATTTATCACAGCTAGAAGAGAAATAAGCAGGAATCAAGAATACAAAGTTTATGAAATTGTGTCTTTAAGAGAGAAGAGGTAGAAATTGGCCAATATATAAGGTGTACATTAGTAATACGGATTTGATTAGGAGTCCTCCACCTACTTGGTTTGAATAGAAATTTCACAAATTTGTACATCAAAACAAATTGATCGTTTGGATTTATCTGAAGATTTATATTATAATTTATATACAGCAATGGACATTTTCTTTTTTTATGACATACTTCTTCTGATATGATGCTTGCAATACTCGTTTCAAGAATATTACGTGCACACCAAATTCCATGCGTTTATTTACCTATTTTTTTTTTCAACAACTTTACGGCTCCTTGGGATCTTAGGTGAATATAACTACGATGGGACTCCTCACAAAATACTTGCCAGAATCCCATACCAGTTGCCCTTCTGAAACTTCGTCATATTTGGATTGAACTCCTTGAATACTCAATGTCACAGTAAAATCTTGCTTTTCACCTTCATTAGTGAATGTAAGGGTAATAGGGTCAACATCCACATCCACTCCCTCTGGATTATCAACCTTCACCGTGTAAACCGAGTAAGCATCACCAACATTAGTCACCGTTCGTGTCACAGTCTTTGATACCGATTTAGCCCCGAGATACACCAAAATTGAAGGATAGTTCAGTTGCTCAGGCTCAATAGCTTGAACTTGAGAACAATTTACTGGACCACGAGCAATTGTTGTTACCTGATCAGAATCCGTAAGTTTCCCACAAAGGTATCGGATGTAATCGTGCGGGTCAATATCATATATCAGACCCGGATCATTAGCTGCCACCGGATCCACGTGACCCGATCCCATCGTGAAGGCTCCGGCATCTTTACCGTCATATTGATCTTTTATGGGATTACCGTCTCGGTCTTTGTAGTACGCTGTTGTCATGATGGCTGATTTAACCGCAGCGGGCGACCAATGTCGATGATTGCGCTTGAGGAGAGCCACGATCCCTGAAACGTGAGGTGTGGCCATTGAAGTTCCACTCTCCATGTTGAACGTCTTATTCGTGCCTGTGCGGTTCTCGAACGGCCCGGCTTCATTTCGCGAAGCTGCGAGAATGTTCGCACCGGGTGCAATAACGTCTGGCTTTATTATGTTACCGATAAAGAAGTTGGGCCCTCGACTGGAAAAGGAGGACACCACAGGTGCGGGGCGATGTCCAAATTGCGTTCCGTTGAACTTTATCGCTGCAGTCGGATTTGATGCCTGGTAGAGATACTTTATTATTTCAATCGCGTCGTCGTAGGTAACACGAGAAGCTGGATGGGGAAAATCATCAGCGTCCGTTCGATTCCCCATGAGCTCCGGGCTCATGACTATAACGCCGACGCCACCGGCCCTATTAACGTAGTCGCTAATTAGCGAATTCCTTGCACGAGACCGACCGGCTCCACACAGCACAATCTTACCCGTGACGTTGATCAATTTTAGAGTTTCACCCTGGCATTCCTTCGAATACTCCGTTTGCAGGATGCCGTATGGATAAATCAAAGGAAACTGAGTGGGAGGGAAGGTATCTGGTTGATAAGCCGATTCCCCGTAGAATTCTCGGCCATCTCCAAGCTCTACTATCGATCTTAACCTTCTGTCCATGACGCTCATTCCAACCGTTAGAATCCATGGAGCTCCCTCAACGCTTCTCAGATAAGGCCCATCATTTCCCCCTGCCTGAACAGGGACGATCCCCTTTGTAACTGCCGCGAATGATCCGACCGCTATCTTGTCCAGATCAAGTGGAAAAGGTCTGTCATGGCCTAAAGATATAGAGAGCACATGTACCTGATCATGGATAGCTTGGTCTATACCTTTGAGAAAATCTGCAGAAGTCCCGGGCCTTACTTTGTAGACTGCGAGATGAGCGCCGGGCGCTAACCCGGAAGCCGTGCCCTTTGCATGACCGACGACATTGGCGTCATCAACGAAGCTCCCGGCAGCTATGCTCGCAGTGAGGGTCCCGTGCCCGTCGTCGTCCAACGGAGAAACCATCTGTCCTTGATGGAAACCGACAGCACTGATGATCTTCTTGTTGCATCCACCTTCGCTCCAGTAGCATGTTCCTTTCCATTCGGGTGGTTGGGGAGGCGGAGACATCTGCTTGTCGTCAAACGAAGGGTGGCTGTACTTAATTCCAGTGTCCATCATACCGATTATTTGACCTGCACCGTAACCTGAGTCGGGCCACAATCCATCCCACCGGCTTAGGCCCAAGAACTTTGGGCTGTAGGTGGTTCGGAGTTTGCACTCGTATTCAGGATGTGCACTCACTACTCCTTGTTTAGATTTCAGCGATTGCAATTCTTTGGGGGTAAAGATTGCTGCGAAGCCACTGATCGCGTGTCTATATGTGTAGATCATCCGAGGCTCACTGGAGTCTAAGGTTGCGTTTGGTAAGAAAGACATGTACCAATTTCTTCGGTCTCTGAAGGTGAGGAATTTGGTGTGTTTGGGCTTCTGTACATGGACGATGTAGGCTTGGGATTCTGTTGTGTTGTTTCCGTGGACTTCGTAGAGAAAGGAAGAGGCCAAGAAGAGCAGGAGAAAGGCTAGATAAGAGAAACTAATGGGTCTATGTATCTCCATTTATGTGTGGATATAGACCAATGTTGAAGACTGAAAACAGAGAATCAGGTTATATAGAATCAAGAACCAGTTCAGGTTCACAGTTGTTTCAATATTTAATTATTGCAATGAAGAGGATAATAAGCCGGGAGCAGGGATCCAATGTTTATAAATTTGTTGCTTTAGGAGAAAATAATAATAAATTAGAAATAATGCGTGTAGATGTATATAATAGGAGTAGTATATGCTATGCTTATGCTGGAAGAAGCATCCTATGAGTGAATAATGCAAGAACAATGACTGTTAACTATTTATTTCCTTTTAGTTAAGTTACACATTTTAGTTCATTAGAAACCAACTCAAAAATTAGAAGCCAACTTTATTCTACACTTGATATCAGAAAAAAACCCCTTTAACTTTGGATGATTATCAAATAACCTCCTATAACATTCAAATCAACAGGGTTCCAGGAACCTCAACAGAACTGCTTTAGCTTTAAGATTTTATCAAAACCCCTATTGAACCGAGATTTTCACTGAAAAAAACATCCCATTGCGTAATTTCACACCTATGTATTCCTATGCTAGAGCCTACAACAAAGCATCTCCCCTAACAAAATAAGAAAGAATTTGTCGCCACATAAAAATGATGATCATAATCTAGGCTTGTCCATCCGGGCCAGGCTGGGCAACACCGGAGCCTGGGCCTGGTTGCCCTAGGCCGGCTCAGGTTTTCTTAGTTTTTAAAATTTTTAATTTTTCAAGAATACAAAGCAAAAAAGTTACACAATTTTGATAAAAAAGTTATATTATTAATCAATTGTAATTATGTAATTTACAAATATAAAAAATTATAGAAATTAAAATAATAAAATAATATAAAATAATTGTAGAATTTATAGAAACAAACAAAATTAAAAATAATTGTAGAATTCAAAGAACCCAAGAGCCCCAAGGCCCAATCAAATAATTCTAAATATATATGTTGTGGCTAGGATTTG
>NC_033798.1:21853260-21869706 GCF_001876935.1 Asparagus officinalis | reverse complement strand
GATCTGCTTCTCCATGGCATCAAGTCTTGTTGAGTTATCTGTTTCAGACATTTTCTCCTTCCTTAACTCTTGGGCTCCTTCCAAGGAAGTAAGGATCTCGCCAAGCTTCTTGTATTGCGATCGAGTAAGGACCATACACAGGATGCCCCTTCACCGGATCTGATGCTCTGATACCAACTTGATACGAGTTGCCGTGCGAGCACCCTTTGGTCGCGGAATTACCAAAAGGTGGGTTGAGAAGAGGACGACCAAAACACAAGAACAATTTAGTTTGGCGAAGGAAAATACCTTCTCTAGATTATGAGTATGCAATTTACAATCTCTCACAATCTCACTCTAGAATTGAAGAACAAGCTCTCCAAATCTCAATCTAGAATCTAATCTCTCTTGATTAAACTCTCTGATCTCCAAAGATGCTTAGAAACCCTAAAACAATTCCTTATATAGGTGTACAAACGTGGATGGCAATTTGGTAAATAACCAGACCTAAAACCAACAGGAATTCGTGTGAACAGAATCCCAAACGAACCAGGAAACCTTCGATGAGTCGACTCATGACTGATATGAGTCGACTCGACAGAAACTTATACAAAACTTAACAACCAGCGATGAGTCGACTTATGACAGTCATGAGTCGACTCAACCTGATGAGTCGACTCATGACTATAATGAGTCGACTCAACGGCTGAAATCTGGATACTTCGATTCTTCTGCTCGTCGTCTCGTTCCACGCTTTCTCCTGTGTTCCCTTATACTGTTTGACACCTCTATTCTCATGCTAGCATGAGAATCATCTATCCTCAAGCTCCCATGAGGATCACTAAGTTCCGAAGAGAAGATACATCCATATCATCTGTCCCCTCTTTAAGAACTTGAAGTCCCGTTCAAGTTAGATCTTCATCTGAGAAAACTCTCGAGTTCCTTCATCTTTTCTGCACCACCTAGTCTTGCTAGGAATCCGGTCTTGACGTCCGATCGGAAACAACTCATTCTTCCCGCGTCTCGTCATAGTCACCATTCGCTCTAAGTTTCAATCCTTTGTCGATGGCTTTTCTAGAAGTCTAATGCACAACGAGACAAACTTCTTACTTGCATTCACTAGTCTCTTCGCTCGTGTCACCGTCCCCAAGCTTGTCTCCTTCGGAAGAGATGTCGAACGAAATATAAACTTTTCACCACCTTTGGTGAAGGTATACTTCTGAGCCCGCCTCTCGTAGATCGCATATCTATCCCATAAGTACGGATTGCCCAGTATAATCTGACAAACATCTAATGGAACGACGTCGCACGTAACCTCGTCAATATACGACTCATGGAGCGCAAATCTGACAGTGCATTGATCAACTACACTCAGTCCCGTCTCCTTCTGAATCCACCCCAATGGATAGGGCTTCGGATGCTTGACCATCTTCAGACCCAGCTTCTAAACCAATGATTCAGATATCAAATTCTTCTCGCTAACAGAATCAACAATGGCATCAACTAAACTGGTCTTCACTTGTAACTTGAGCACAAAGAGCTGCTCCCTCAGGTCGTCATCCTCCTTCGTGGTCTGTTTTCCCGTCATAAGGTTGAGACTGCTGTTAGGCTCTGTCATCCCCGGAACTTCTTTCGGACCTTGAGCTATCATGTATGCCTTTTTCTCCTCCTTTCTCTTCAACCCTCTTGGCTTCAGATGAGGATACTTCTCCCGGCATTGATCAGCTTCATGTCCTGTCTTCTCGCAATGACCACAAATCAACCCTGTTTTCCATGAATCACTGTAGGCTGTCTAAAAATCATAATAGATAGTTGATCCCCCATCAAACACCGATAATGGAAGTTACAATCTGACGACTTCCAGAATGCTACAATTTGAGGATTTTCACGTAGAAGGTTACAATCTGACGACCTTCACAACAACTAAAGAAGGCCCCAATTCAACAGCCTTCACAATCAACATCGGGAGTTACAATCTGACGACTCTTATATTTTCAAGGAGCCAAGACGAAGATTACAAGAGGACGATCTGTGCAAAGCTCTAGCAAAAGAGACTACAATTGACGGTCTCTTCATATTAGAATGCAGATATCTCTCAAACCGTAAGGAATTTGGCAAAACGGAGGAAGCGAACCTAAGCCTTTGGCTTGGTTCAAATGGCCCCGTCTCGTCGAGATAGCCGGTTTTCATATATAATTCGTCCAATTCCGACGTACGGTTTGAAAGTTATGACCTGTTCTTCGTAGCAAGTTATGTTATGAAGTCCGTCTGCGAGACCGGACTTCGTCAGAACATTGGACTTAGCCTAAAGCTCGCCAAGCCCGCCTAAGGTTCGCCCTTGCATTACAGAGCCAAAACGCACAGGGCGAACCAGCGTTATAACCTCAAAACACAGAGTTAATCTCTAAAACAGCACGAACTGTACGTTTTCAGCCTAAAACAGGCTCAACTCTGTGTTTTCAACATCAAAACGCAGAGTTAATCTCTAAAACAGGCTCAACTCTGCGTTTTCAACATCAAAACGCAGAGTTAATCTCTAAAACAGGCTTAACTATGCGTTTTCAGCCTTTAAACAGGCCTAACTCTGCGTTTTCAGCCTAAAACGCAGAGATAGTGACTACGTTCCAGATTCAAGACGCAGAGGTCTTGACTGCGTTCCAGATTCCAAACGCAGAGTTCGTGGACTCAAAGCGCAAAGTCCATGCAGAACCCATCTCTGTGTTTCCCAAACACAAAACGCACACGGACTGTGCGTTCTCCAGCAGACATATAACTCTGTGACGCAGAGTTAAAGCACAAACGCACATATAACGTGCGTTCTTCAACAAACTCAACCATGCGTCCCAAACTCTTGATGCAGAGTTGAATTTCAACGCACAAGCGACCTGTGCGTCTCCAATTCCAGAACGCATGCGGCCTGTGCGTTTCAAACCTTTGACAAAGGTTAACTCTGCGTCTCAGGCCTTAGACGCAGAGTTGAGACCCAGAACGCTGTTTTTCAGCGTTTGACTCGTTCAAGCACGATTTGAACGGTTCCAGAACCGTTTTCTCCCTAAGATTTTAGGGGATCACTACCCTATCATGGTAAATATGAGGAAGCCATATCCTCTGGATCGCTTAGCCCCAAGGTTAAGCATGGTGTCCGCAAGATCTCCAAGGAGATCAATTCTGTTGTCGAAGTGCCGAAGAAAGCCCTCTCCTTCGGCCAAGAACTCAAATTGGCTCTGCTGGCGGAAGATCCCACATACGCGTCAGCAAGACGTTCTTCAAGCCACAAACGGCCTCTGGAGGAAACGAGTTCCATAAGCGTCAAAGACGCTGCTGCTAAGGCTTTGAAACAAGCCAAGAAGAACGCCGCTCGCCGACGGAGAAGATCCATACGACGAGCACATCTACGTGAAAGCCGACTGTTGGCCCAACGCGAAGATCGCGTTCCTGAAAATCCAACCGAGCCTAGCGTTCCCAAAGGAGAACGCTCACTTCGCGACAACGAGCCCAACTATGAGCCTCGGCTCATACAGCTGAAACGCGACCCTGAATGGTGCGTTGTTTCTTCAAAACGTAGCCCTCAGAGGGGAGCTGCCAAAACCAAAAGCGACCCCCAGGGGCGCGTTCCAACAGAACATGACTCTCAGGAGTCTATTTCACCAACTAAACGCGATCCTCAGGGGAGCGTTCAACATAAACGCGACCCTCAGGGGAGCGTTCAACATAAACGCAACCCTCAGGGAAGCGTTCAACCTAAACGCGACCCCCAGGGGCACGTTCAACCTAAACATGACCCTCAGGGGTCAGTTTCATCGTTTAAACGTAGGCCTCGGCCTAATGTTTTCAAAGCTAAGCGCGACCCTCGTGTTATCCTTCAAGAACACGATTTCCAAGAGGTCCGCCAGGTTCAGAAGAATCAACGTGGCTTCAAAATCCACGTTCAAAGAGAACCAACTTCACCTACCCAAGGGCAGGGGTTCCATCTCCGCCTCCAAGCCCGGGGAAAGTTTCCTCCCAAGTTTCCGACCTGCGGGAATTGTTGTCAAGAGGAAAACCAACAATATAAGCAGCTCACTCATGTCAATGTGAGAGGCTGATTTCAGCAGTCCTGTCAGAATGCCCTTGTTGTGCATCCACACCACGACAGTCCCTGCCAAACGACAACGCCGCTGCAGAAAGAAGACAGCTGAAGCGGAATACCCTCAGGTCACTATCAATATGATCGGCCGAGGGAAAGCTTTGCATACTGACTCCGAGGAGTCGCAAGAGAGTCATCCCCCGACTGTCTGAGAAATTTGTGACCAGTTCGAAGGAGTATATCAGAATACTCAGACTCGGACAGGAGCTATTCGTCCGGTTAACTATCAAAAGTAAGCCAAGGGGATTACAACTAGTGATGAACATTCGGCAATAGTCGAATCTCAATCTTTAAGCTCTGTCGGAGCGTGGGAAGTCTCCGCTTACACGACAGGAAACCATGAAGACATAGCCAAAAGAGTGGACGAACATCATGTCATGCTCCAGGCACAGCAGGAGACACTTCTCCAGTTAAAGGACATGTTGGCCCAGCTCCTTGTCGAAAAAGGCCAGAAACCTGAATCTTCCCGGAGAACTACTTCAAAGGGAAAATAAAAAGTGACCGAACATTCGGATCGTGAGAATCACCACCTAGGATCCTCTTCCGAAGGTGAGAGAGAGATGGAGAAAGAACTACACCCTCAATCCACCAAGGTGGATGAACTGGAGGCTCGCCTCAACGCAATCGCCAACCGAAGCGAGCTCCGCGAAGAGGGAGTAGTGTGGCCTTACCCTGTTGAGTGGGATACAGCTCCCTACCCACCAAAATTTAAGGCCCCTACCTTACAACCGTTTGATGGCACAGGATCGCCGAATCAGCACATCTACTACTTCAAATCCCAAACTGGGGATGTGGTAGCAAACGACGCCATCCTGACACGCTTGTTTATCGGCACTCTTAAAGGTGTCACTTTCGAATGGTTCATGAAGCTGCCTGCTGGATCTATCCAGAAATGGGTAGACCTGGAAAGGCTATTCTTGGTCAGGTTATTTGAGGACGATACGGAGGTCTCAGTCCCAACTCTTCTCGCCACTAAGCAAAGGAAAGGAGAGTCCATCAAAACCTATGTGGAGAGATTCCGCAGCATGGCATTACGATGCCCCTCAGGTATGACCCAATCAACTCTGGTTGAAACTTGCAGGCACAACCTGCAGACCCAGCTCCTTGCTCAAATGGGGGTGGCAGAATGTCGCTCCTGGAGACAACTAGTCTCACAAGGAGAACAAGCTGAAGAAATAGTGGCACGGGTCAAAGCCGAAGAAATGCCACAACCCAAGCCGCAGCAGCAAAATCAGCAACGCAACCAGAACAACGCCCAACGGTCTAAGGGGAAGGAGACCTTGGCGGCCGACTACACGCGAGTTCCACCGCCGAACAAGCAGGGCAAAGCGCCAAATCAGCAAAGAGCGCCCAAGCAGTATTCGTTCAAAGAGGAGCACGTGGATACATTATTCCAATTGCTTCGAAAGAACAACAAGCTGCAATTGCCTGAGGTCAGGAAACCGGATGAAGCAGGGAAAGTTGATGACCCCAGCTATTGTCGTTATCACAGATTCCTTGGACATCCTACCAAAAAGTGCTATGTCTTCAAAGACATCTTACAGAATCTGGTGAACGCTAATGTGCTCACACTGAAGCGCTAATGTACTCACCTTGAAACCGGAGCAGAAGACCGTATCAACTAATATGATAACGGTCCAATTCGGTGACTTTCCCCCGATGGTAACGGCGAACGACGTCGTCCCCATTCGCAAGGGAGAAATGCGTCTGAAGAATGCTGACCCGCATAGTCAGAAACAGAAGAAGTTACAAGTCAAATGGCTCCTTCTGAAACGCGGATGTCATCCCCGCGTCACCAAGTTGGAAATGAAGGCGACCCTCGCGTCGTCAATGCACAAGCCAAACGTGAGCGACCCTCGCGTTCAATGGTGTTCAGCTAACACCCAACTTCGCGTCTCAATTCAAAGAACACGAAGTTGAGTTCTAAACGCCAGAATGGGCGTTTGACTTATTCAAACATAAGTCGAACGGTTCCAAAACCGTTTATCCCACGTTCTGAGGGATTTTCGCCCACGTAGGAGCGGATATAGGGGTCAGTTACAACCTCTTATCCCCCTATAAAAGCTCAACGAACCCAACAGAGCAACGGGTTGGATTTTTGGCATCTGAACCACACAGGTTGGATTCAAAAGATCTAAACCATACAGGTTGGAGATTTTCAGTTCTAAAACAAACTCGACAGAGTTAAAGGATCGGATTTTTGATAATCAGATCAAGGGTTGGATTCTTTATCATCAAAACCACTCAGGTTTGGAGATTCGGCAACAACAGCAACGAAATCCTTGGAGATAGGATTTTTGAACCAACCTCAGAAAATCAAATCTGAGAGAATCCTTCAACAACAGAAAAACAGCTTGATTATTAACCGAATTTTCGGTTCCAACAACTCTATTCACAGAGTTCAAACTCGTTCAGAGTTCTTAAACTCATTCAGAGTTATTCATAAAACTTTCCACGAAAGTTCATCGTTCCCACGAGATAAAGACGGTCGGATCGTCAACGGAGAGCAAGTTCGACGCAATCAATCGAAGGAAGCACTCCATCGCTGCCAAGAAGAACCCAGTTTTAAACAAAGGGGAAAATCAAATTCGTTTTCCTCTCTTTTGTAATCAAGTTGTAACCGAGATCAAAGGAATCAAAGTCACATTTTCTTTATTCTCTTCTTTACAATTTTTCCAACATACAAAAGATGGCGACTCTGCTGGGGACTAGCTTTTCCGACGATGAAGTGGTGGCTCAGTCCGACGTCCACCTCTTGGGAACGACTGTAGAAACTCTCGTCGTAGAGTTTGATCAGGCGAAATACGAGGAAGCCCTATCCTCTGGATCGCTTAGCCCCAAGGCTAAGCATGGTGTCCGCAAGATCTCCAAGGAGATCAATTCTGTTGTTGAAGAGCCGAAGAAAGCCCTCTCCTTCGGCCAGGAACTCAAATTGGCTCTGCTGGCTGAAAAGCCCACGTCCGCGTCAGCACAGCGTGCTTCGGGCCACAAACGGCCTCTGGAAGAGACGAGTTCCATAAACGTCAACGACGTTGCTGCTAAGGCTTTGAAACAAGCCAAAAAGAACGCCGCTCGCCGACGGAGAAGATCCATCCGACGAGCACACCTACGAGAAAGCCGATTGTTGGCCCAACGCGAAGATCGCGTTTCTAAAGATCCAACCGAACTTGGCGTCCCCAAAGAAGAACGCTCACTGCGTGGTAATGAGCCCAACTATCAGCCTAGGCTGATACAGCTCAAACGCGACCCTGAGTGGCGCGTTGTTCACTCAAAACGCAGCCCTCAGAATGGAGCTGCCAAAACCAAACGCGACCCTCATAGGCGCGTTCCAATTGAACATGACTCTCAGGAGTCTGTTTCACAAATTAAACGCGACCCTCAGGTGCGCGTTCAAACGAAGCATGACTCTCAGGAGTCTGTTTCACCAACCAAACGCGACCCTCAGGGGCGCGTTCAACCAAAACTTGACCCTCAGAGGTCAGGTTCATCATTTAAACGCAGGCCTCGGCCTAGTGTTTTCAAACGCGACCCTCGCGTTACTTCTCAAGAACGCGATCTTCAAGAGGTCCGTCAGGTTCAAAAAAGTCAGCGTGGCTTTAAAATTCACGTTCGACAAGAACCAATCTCACCTACCCAAGGGCAGAGGGTTCCTACTCCACCTCCAAGTTCGGGGAAAGTTTCCTCCCAAGTTCCTGATCTGCGGGAATTATTGTCAAGAGGAAAATCAACAGTGCAAGCAGCTCACTCATGTCAATGTGAGAGGCTCATCTCTGCAGTCCTGTCAGAATGCCCTTGTTGTGCATCCACACCTCGGCAGTCCGTATTCGACAGGTTGACAAACGTTGTTAGGCCTGCCAAACGACAACGCCGCAACAGAAAGAAGACAGTTGAAGCGGAATACCCTCAGGTCACTATCAACATGATCGGCCGAGGGAAGGCCTCGCATACTGATTCTGACGAGTCACAAGAGAGTCATCCGCCAACTGTCCGAGAAATTTGTGACCAGTTCGAAGGAGTATATCAGAATACTCGGACTCGGACAGGAGCTATTCGCCCGGTTGACTATCAAAAGTTAGCCAAAGGCATTACAACAAGTGAGGAGCATTCGGCAATAGCCGAATCTCAATCTTCAAGCTCTGTTGGAGCACGCGAGGTCTCCGCTTACATGTCAGGGAATCACGAAGACATCGCCAAAAGAGTGGACGAACATCATGTCATGCTCCAGGCGCAACAGGAGACACTTCTCCAATTGAAGGATATGTTGGCTCAGCTTCTTGCTGAAAAAGGCCACAAACCTGAGTCTTCCCGGAGAACAACTTCAAAGGGAAAACAAAAACTGCATGAATATTCAGACCGTGAGACTCACAACCTGGGATCCTCTTCCGAGGGTGAGAGGGAGATCGAGAAAGAACTGCACCCTCAATCTACTAAGGTGGATGAGCTGGAGGCTCGCCTTAACGCAATCGCCAACCGAAGCGAGCTCCGGGAAGAGGGAGTTGTGCGGCCTTACCCTGCTGAGTGGGATACAGCTCCCTACCCACCGAAGTTTAAGGCCCCTACCTTACAACCGTTCGATGGTACAGGATCGCCGAATCAGCACATTTACTACTTTAAGTCCCAAACTGGGGATGTGGTAGCAAACGACGCCATCCTGACGCACTTGTTTATCGGCACTCTTAAAGGTGTCGCTTTCGAATGGTTCATGAAGCTGCCTGCTGGATCTATCCAGAAATGGGTAGACCTGGAAAGGCTATTCTTGGCCAGGTTCTTTGAGGACGATACGGAGGTCTCAGTCCCAACTCTTCTCGCCACTAAGCAAAGGAAAGGAGAGTCCATCAAAACCTATGTGGAGAGATTCCGCAGCATGGCATTACGATGCCCCTCAGGTATGACCCAATCAACTCTGGTTGAAACTTGCAGGCACAACCTGCAGACCCAGCTCCTTGCTCAAATGGGGGTGGCAGAATGTCGCTCCTGGAGACAACTAGTCTCACAAGGAGAACAAGCTGAAGAAATAGTGGCACGGGTCAAAGCCGAAGAAATGCCACAACCCAAGCCGCAGCAGCAAAATCAGCAACGCAACCAGAACAACGCCCAACGGTCTAAGGGGAAGGAGACCTTGGCGGCCGACTACACGCGAGTACCACCGCCAAATAAGCAAGGCAAGGCGCCAAATCAGCAAAGAGCGCCCAAGCAGTATTCGTTCAAAGAGGAGCACGTGGATACATTATTCCAATTGCTTCGAAAGAACAACAAGCTGCAATTACCTGAGATCAGAAAGCCGGATGAAGCAGGAAAAGTGGATGACCCCAACTATTGTCGTTATCACAGATTCCTTGGACATCCTACCAAAAAGTGCTATGTCTTCAAAGACATCTTGCAGAATTTGGTGAATGCTAATGTACTCACCTTGAAACCGGAGCAGAAGACCGTATCGACTAAACAGATTCCTTGGACATCCTACCAAAAAGTGCTATGTCTTTAAAGACATCTTGCAGAATTTGGTGAATGCTAATGTACTCACCTTGAAACCGGAGCAGAAGACCGTATCAACTAATATGATAACGGTCCAATTCGGTGACTTTCCCCCGATGGTAACGGCGAACGACGTCGTCCCCATTCGCAAGGGAGAAATGCGTCTGAAGAATGCTGACCCGCATAGTCAGAAGGACAGGGGGTTGGTTCCCCTCACTACCCCAAAAGGGGAAATCATGTGGGTCCACCCTGACCTGCTAGGAGATCAACAGTGGACGAGCACCTCGTCTGGAAAGAAGGGAGGCAAGGCTAAGTCTTCTAACATGATTAGCCCCTCCATTACTGAAAATGATGACCACCTCAAACCTCTTACCGATTCAGAAGAGGAGAGGATTGTCCTAGCAGCATACCCAGAAGGCAATCCTGGCACTCGGTCAGGAAAAGCTTACTTGAGGGATTATGGCCAGAACGCTCCAGAAGCTGAAGAACAGCCCCAAGACGCTGGAGGTTCTGCCCCGAAAAAGCCAGTTGACAAAGGAAAGCAGAAGGAGCTCCGATTCAACAAAAATCTCCACCAAAAATCCGGAGAGTCGAACGCTCCCGTCTAATTCAACGTCATGGCGCAGTTGGCCAACATACCGGCCAGAATTACGCTCTACGAGCTCCTAAGGTTATCCAGATCCACCAAGGAAGCTCTAATTGAAGCTTTTAAGAATACGGAGAGCTTCATTACTCAAGTAACTCCGACTCCCGAAGCTTCTGAAGATCAACTTTGTCTGCAATTTGATCGATGACTTGCCAGCAACATTCGTCGTCAGACGAGGAGATATAACCAAGACCTCTTTTATGCCGATAATAATCATCGGGTTTTCCCTTTGGTACATAGGCCATTCGAGGTGGAACTCGCGGACCCCGACCAAAGCAAAGACCCTCTCCGAGTGTGAAGTCATATCCATACTTCTCCATTAGATCGCGCGCTTTTGGAGCTTCATTACTCAAGTAACTCCGACTCCCGAAGCTTCTGAAGATCAACTTTGTCTGCAATGCCTACAGGCAGCGCGAAGTCTACCATGCATATCATTCACTCAGGAAGATATGTAAGTCAAACACGAACACGACCGGCCACTATACTACACAGGGTATATTGGGTCCTCTGAAATCAGTCGTGTTCAAGTTGACCCAGGCTCAGCGCTCAGCATCATGCCTTACAGGGTCATGCAGGTCTTAGGGATTCCTATGCACCGACTGCACACCACCCAGACTACTATCTTCGGGTTCAATGCAAACAGTACCCGACCCCTGGGAAAGATCAAACTCAGATGTCAGATCAGAGATCTTAAGTCTGAAGTAGCATGCTACATCATAGATGCAGACACGTCCTACAATCTTTTGCTGGGACGACCATGGATACATGCAAACCGCATTGTCCCATCTACTTTGCATCAGGTTATGAAGTACGCCAATAACGAGGGCGAAGTCAGAACCTTGATTGCAGAAAAATACCCCTTCCGAGGGGTGGAAAACTTCCATACCGACTCTGTCTTCTACTTGGAATCCCAAGAGAAAGAAGATGCAGACAGCAGTAATGAAGCTGACATCGAACCAGATCCCGATGAAGATTGTCCTTGGGAATTAAACTTTGATGTAATGGGTTGGGATGAGAGTAATAATGATGTACCGAGTGAGAGCGAGTGGTTCATTAATGAAGATTCCATTTTAGCGTACTTGTCTAATGTATCTCTTAAAAATAAACAAATAGAGAATGATTCTATTGCAGGTACCAACCCATGGCACGTACTGTGCACAGAGGCATCGCTCACCTTACCAATCCAGTCATCCTTCGCTTCGGATGAAGAAGTGGAGGACACACAGAAGGCTTTCTTCAAAGTCTCATCCAAAAGGAGAGGGCAGAAGCCGATCTCTTTTGGTAAAGTCAAACCCGAACAACTCAAACGAGCAAGTTCGGATGAAGACGACGGAGTTCCCCAATTCCATTACTATGAACCCAATTCTAAATACTTAATGAAACGAATGAGGTATAATTTTAATGAGAAACAGGGCCTGAACTTCGGGAAGGGAAGGCGAACACCGATCCGGATGTCTCTCACTCCTGAAGGAAAACCTCCAGATTATTACCAAAAAACCGGAAGGGGCGTGGGTTACGTCACGCCTCCCCCCGCTTTGGAAAACGAAATCAGTAATTACTTACGTCATGACCAATCATCCGGAATATCGTCATACGAGTCCGACGTCAGCGTTGGACCCTTCTTTAAAAACTTGACTGTGAACATGGTTTCAACTAGTCATCCAGATGAAGACGCAGGGGGTGACGAGGAATTATTGGAATCGACCGATGATCCTTGGATCAAGCGTCTCAATATCCTGTGGGATATGCGTTTCAAACAACGCGAACCGCCCACTGAAAATAAAGTAATCCAGGTCAACATGGGAGATGAACATGATCCTAAGCCCATATTCATAGCCGAAGACTTGTCATCATCCGAAAAATAAGACCTTATATCTCTCATCCGAGAATATATAGATGTCTTCGCTTGGAATTATGAAGATATGCCCGGCCTTGACCCGAAGGTTGCCATGCACCGTCTCAACATTGATCCGGACGCAAAACCCGTTAAACAACAACAATGCAGGTTTCATCCAGAGATCATGGAATCAATTGAGTCAGAAGTTAAAAAGCTTATAGACTCAGGTTTTGTTAGGGAAGAACAACACCCTGACTGGGTGGCCAACATTGTTCCAGTTCCCAAGAAGAACGGTAAAGTCCGGATATGCATCGATTTCCGCGATCTCAATGCCGCCTGTCCGAAAGACGAATTCCCACTCCCCATCACGGATGTTATGATTGACAACACCTGCGGGTATGAAAGGATGTCTTTCATGGACGGATTCTCTGGGTACAATCAGATCAAGATGCACCCGGACGATGAAAAACATACTGCTTTTAGAACACCACTGGGGGTGTATTGCTACACAGTGATGCCCTTCGGCCTGAAAAATGCAGGTGCGACTTATCAACGTGCAATGAACACAATCTTTCACGAACACCTACGAAAGAAGATTGAGTGCTACGTTGATGACATAGCAGTAAAAAGCCAATGTAAAGACGATCATCTTGCAGATCTGAAGACAATGTTCGAAATCATGCGAGCACATCAGCTGAAGATGAACCCGATAAAATCTTTCCTCGGGGTCTCAAGTGGAAAATTCTTGGGATTTATCGTTACTTCCAAGGGAATCTCTCTTGATCTAGAGAAAGTACGTGCCATCCAAGACATGCCACCTCCGAAGAATCTCAAAGAGCTTAGAGGTTTGCAAGGTAGATTGGCATATATTCGAAGATTCATATCTAATCTTTTAGGGTGCTGCCAACCTTTCTCTAAGCTCATGAAGAAAGGAGCATCTTTTATTTGGGATGGAGAATGTCAAAAAGCATTTGAGGAGATTAAGAGATATCTTACTCAACCGCCAGTTCTCGTGGCCCTTATATCAGGAAAGCCATTCCTGTTATATGTGAGAGCTATCTCATGGAGCAATTTTGATAATAATAAGAAGAAACATTCTGACATTCGGAGTTCGAACGTGGATTTCTTATTCATCAATACTACAATGGTTGGGTTATCCCTAAGAATACCCCATGTGGTATTCTTCTGGGAACTTCCCGATACATTGGTTATCCTGAAGATACTAAGGATAGTATTTTTTCAGGAACTTGCCGTTTATCGGCATCATAAGCCGGTCGCCGTCCTTGGTGACTAGGCGATATGCGCCGCTCGAGTAGACTGTCTCTACTACGAATGGTCCCTCCCATTTGGGTTCAAATTTGCCCTTTTTTTTGGAGTTAAGGATCATAAGCCGTCTTTCAGCTAGAACCAAATCCCCTTCTTTGAAGCTTCGTTGTCGAACCTTTTTGTCGAAAGCTCGAGAGATTCTAGCTTGGTAGAATTCGATATGTTGTTGAGCTTCTAAACGCTTCTCATCTAGCCTTTCAAGTTCTTCAAGGCGCTTCTGATGTTGCTCTTCAGTCATCATTTGAGTCGCGAGGGCAATTCGAAGTGACGGGATTTCAATTCGAAGCGACGAGATTTGAATCTCCAATGGAAGAACAGCTTCACATCCGTATACCAGTGAATATGGGGTTGCTCCCGTTGGTGTACGCACCGTGGTCCGATAGGCCCATAGAGTCGCGCCAAGCTTGTCATCCCAGTCTCGTTTATTAGTTTTCACGAGTTTTGATAAAATCTTTATGATAGTCTTATTGAAGGCTTCGGCCAGTCCATTCGCTGTGGGATTGTAAGCTGTCGAAGAGATGTCCTGAATTTTAAACTTTTCGCAAAACCTGATGAAGGCGTTGCTGACGAATTGAGGACCGTTGTCATGTACGATTCGTCTTGGTACACCATGCCGGTAGATGATATGGTGCTTGATGAATGCAATGACATTGCTCGTTTTAACTTCTCTGAGTGGAACTGCCTCAGCCCATTTGGAGAAGTAGTCGGTAATTGCTAGGATAAACCGATCACCTTTGACTGACGGGGGATTTATAGGACCAACAATGTCCATTCCCCAGGTCTCAAACGGCCATGACGTGACCGAAGGATGCAGATGCTCCGGAGGTTGGTGCATATAATTCACATGTATTTGACATGCATCACACTTTCGGGCATACGCGATTGCATCACTCATCATTAAAGGTTATAGGACCAACAATGTCCATTCCCCAGGTCTCAAACGGCCATGACGTAACCGAAGGATGCAGATGCTCCAGAGGTTGGTGCATATAATTCGCATGTATTTGACATGCATCACACTTTCGGGCATACGCGATTGCATCACTCATCATGGAGGGCCAAAAATATCTCATTCTTCTGATGCGATCATAAAGTTTGGGACCAGGTTGGTGTGCACCACACTCTCCTTCATGTGCTTCTCTAAGGACTTCCTCAGCTTCTTTAGTCGACAAGCAGCGTGCCAGCAATCCATCGTACCCCCTGCGGTATAGTTTCGATTCTCCGTATTATAGTAGAATCTTGGTGCCCTTCGTCGGATCGACTCTCTTTCCTTTACGTCTTCCGGTAGTATTCCGTGCACAGTGATACGGCTAATGCTGCTAACGCGGCTGCGTAGGTATTCTGTAGCCGTGGAATATGTTCGATAAAGAATCCTTCGAATGATTCTGCCATTTCCACTGCCATCTTATGGTATGGTATTAAATCTTGGCTTCGGACCTCGTACTCTCCCTGAACTTGTTTAACTATCAGTTGAGAATCGCCGAAGGCTTCGAGGTACTCAACCCCCAGTTCTTTGGCGAAACTGAGTCCTATGAGTAATGCATTATATTCAGCTACATTATTTGAGCACGGTTCGGTCAACGAGTAAGCTCGAGACATCACGTGCTTTCCTAGGGAAACTAAGACAACTCCAACTCCGGAAGAAATCTTAGAACTTCCAGGAGCACCCCCAGTTCTTTGGCGAAACTAAGTCCTATGAGTAATGCATTATATTCGGCTACATTATTTGAGCACGGTTCCGTCAACGAGTAAGCTCGAGGCATCACGTGCTTTCCTGGGGAAACTAAGACAACTCCAACTCCGGAAGAAATCTTAGAACTTCCAGGAGCACTTGCTACATTAGTTGCTCGTGAAGCGCCGTCGAAGTACAAACGCCATACTTGCTGGTGCGAAGTTGTGTTGACTTCGTGGGTTTCATCGGGTAGGTCGTCATATATCTCGGCGGTGTCCGTAGTTGGATTAGCTGCCAGGAGATCACAGATGGCCTGCCCTTTTACTGACTTCTGTTGTTTAAAATGTAAGTCGTATTGGGACAAGAGTAAGGCCCATTTTGCTAATCGCCAGCTCATGGACGCTGGTTGAGTCATGAATACTCGGACTGGGTTAACTTTAGAGATGACATAAATGGTCTGTCCAACCAGATAATGCTGCATCTTCTGAATAGCGAACACCAAGGCGAGGCATTCTCTCTCAATCATAGGATATCGAGATTCGGCGCCTACCATGGTTCGGCTCAAATAATATACTACCTGCTCATGACCGTTATCATCATCTTGTGCAAGTAATGCACTTTGCGACGAGTACGGGAGGTTTTGAGAGATATTCTTTAATACTCTCGAATGCCTTTTGACAAGTGTCATCCCATACAAAAGATACGCCCTTCTTTGTGAGCTTGGAAAATGGTTAACATTTTCCCGAGAGGTTCGAGATGAACCGACGGATATAAGCTAACCGCCCTTACAACCCTCTGAGCTCCTTGAGGTTTCTCGGAGGTTGCAATTCATTAATTGCCCTTACCTTATCAGGGTCGATGTGAATGCCCTTGGTGGTGACGACAAATCCCAGGAATTTACCACTGGACATTCCGAGGAAAGACTTGGTAGGATTCATCTTCAATTGATGGGCTCGCATCAAGTCGAACATGGTCTTCAAGTCCTTAATGTGATCTTTTTTATCACGACTTTTCACGACCAAATCATCTACGTAGCATTCGACAGTCTTTCGGAGATGCTCCTGAAAGATCTTTGACATGGCTCGCCGATATGTAGCACCTGCATTCTTTAAGCCGAAGGGCATAACTGTGTAGCAGAAAACGCCGAGAGGCGTTCTAAATGCGGTATGCTTTTCATCATCTGGATGCATCTTTATTTGGTTATAACCAGAGAAACCATCCATAAAAGACATTCTCTCGAATCCGCACGTATTGTCGATGATAACATCCGTGATGGGAAGGGGAAAATCATCTTTTGGGCAAGCAGCGTTGAGGTCTCTAAAGTCAATACAAACCCTGATCTTCCCGTTCTTCTTAAGGACCGGGACAATATTGGCAAGCCATTC
>NC_033798.1:21791459-21852009 GCF_001876935.1 Asparagus officinalis | reverse complement strand
TCCAAGGCCGAGCCACCCTGAGGTGGCTCGGTGGCCGAGCCACCTCGGGGTGGCTCGGCCAAGGCCGAGCCACCTTGGGGTGGCTCGGCCATGAGCCGAGCCACCCCAAGGTGGCTAGGCACAGTGTCGGCCACCCCGAGGTGGCCGACAGTGGCCCGAGGTGGCCGACAGTGGCCAGAGGTGGCCGACAATTCTCTTTTTGCAGCCACTGTCCTGAGAGCCTATAAATAGGCCTAGAGATGTTCATTTTCAGGGGTCGAACTTTCAAGAGCCGAAACTCTGCCGGATTGAAGAGTGAACTCGGAGCTTGAAGACCAGAAGACTTGCACCATTCAGATCTGATCCTCGGCAGGGGAACCCTTTCCATCAAATGGCGTAAAGTTGATTAAATTGAACTTTGCCGGATATGGAATTGATTCCCACTCCCTTGGGTATGGACATGGTATGCCGGACCTCTTCACTTCTTGAGCATTCATCAACGCGTTGATTTTGCTCTCCAAGTCCTTCATTTTCTTGTCTTCACTCGTATCTGTCTTCGAGTGGTTTCGGGGAGAGGTAACGTGATCTTCTTTCGTATTATCATCCGAGGGACCACCTCCATTATTGTTGTTGACGGGAGGGATGTTCATGTTGGCATTTTCCTCTTCCCGTTCATTCTCATCTTGATTCGGATTATTGCGACGACTGGGTTCTCCTTGGTGAGTTGTCAGAGCCGCGATTTGCTGGTCATGCATCTCTCTCATCTGCTGCATAGCCATCTCCATCTCGAACTTGAAACTTTCCTTCTGCTTAGCCAGGGCATCTTCAAGCATCTTGGTTACTTGTTCGGCGCTTATCATGTAAGGCTGTCCCGCACTAGACGCCGTGTCATCGGATGCTATAGCCGAGTAGGAGTCTGAACCAGCATCTGACGCCTCCTCTTCCAAAGGAAGTCCCTTTTGCATTCTTTGGTAATTCTTTCGCCTATTGATCCCTGCTCGCAATCGAGTCATGCGCTGGGATACTTCGGCAAGCTGATCTGAGTTAGAGTGTCGCGTCGATTTCCCTCTGCCGGTCATATTAGCAGACACCTCTAGGAACTCGTCCTCTTGCCGAACAGGCTTCTTCCTACGGAAACGCCTTGGCTTGGTCTCGGACGTTCCGGTGGAAATTCTTTCGAACACCGAAACTCTCCTTGGGGCTTTAGTGCAGCAGCATTCTGACAGCACCGCCTTGATTATATTGGCACACGGACAGTGAGATTCCGTGTCTCGAGCGTTTCTCTTTCGAGACTTACTCGCACCCCCAGCTCTATAGTACAACTCATCAGTTTGATAACTGGAGCAACCCACAGAGTGTTGGCATGACTTCCCAGGTGCGTTTTCAAAAGTCGCTCGTTCAAGTCTACGCTTTTGCGAGCGTGAAAACTTAACGGGCTCTTGAACTTCGACACGCAATCCAATGCGGTCGGTAACAGGGGCTTTCCCTTTGTTATCTTTCTTGGGGGGATTAGCGCGACCCCCAGTCTGGTTTGTTGTTTGGGGACCTTTCAACGGTCCCAATCGCTCCTTGACAGGTGCTTTACCTCGGTTTCCGGTAAAGGACCGAGGTGACCTTTCAAAGGAACATTGGATCTAGGAAGACCCACGTTCTTACCTGACTCCGCCGGAGGGGCAAGGGAAACGGGATCTGGATTTGATGAAGGTTGGACGGCGATTCCGTCCACTTTTGCCTTTGGCGCCGGCTTTGCCTGTGGCACCCACATCTGCTTGTGTTTTGACGGCTTCTTTACCGTCTCTTCTTTCTGCATCTCTTCCGCTTTCTGCAGAAGGACTCGGGCATGCGCAAGCAATGCGCGGCGTTTCTTGATTCGCTCTTCGAGGGTTGAGCGAGTCCTCTTGACACGAACCCATTCGTTCGTCTCTGTCTTGGAAGAGGAGTTGGTTGTGCGCCGTTGTTGTTCTTGGCGCTGTCTGGACTTTAGATCCTCATTGTAGCGGATCCCGTCCATCGATTCTACGGCCTTGGCCAACTGTTGCGCAAGGCGTTGACGCCGTCTTTGGCGCGCCCTCTTCGACAAGGTTGGGACACCTTCAGCAGTTGACTTCGTGGCGGAAGGGAGATCTGGATCTGCAACTTCGACCACGTTGGACACCATTGGAGCGTCGCGGTGAGTAAGTGCCACGGCAGCGAGGGGATCTTGGATCTTTGCTCCTGAGGGCCCACGAGCACTCTTGGAAGATGAAATCTTCCTGCGCCTGTTTGGAGAGGCGGATCTGGAGGAGGAGGAGGAAGAGAGGTACTCTTCAAACTTCTGTTGATCGAACTCGTATTCGATCTCTTCGTTCACCCGGATCTTGAAGGCCGGTTGCGTCACGACGGCCTCGGCAACGGGTCCGTTGGCTCCCATTGTGGTCGCCAGTTTGTTTTCGTCGAAAGTTGCCTTTACAACTTTCTTGAAAATAAACACAAGATCCTTTTATCGTCTCTTGCTTGCGTGGGTCTTTAGCCTGTGACGGGGACGTCGATATCCGTGGACCACCTGGCAATCAGATCTGGTTCAGAGCTTCGTCGATCCGCGAGGAGATCTAGAAACTGAAGCGCCTATCTCGGAAAAAGCGAGATATTTGCTCTTCTTAGGATTACCGACGAGGGGTAATGCTAAGGAACGGATGCGGGTGATGTAGATCTGATGAAGAACCCTCTCGTGCGTTGAAGTGTTCGATCACTCTTCACTCCGGCAGGGCTTCGCCAATTCTCCAAAAATCCAGATCTCCAAAAAAATGAGGCCTAAGGCTTGTATTTATAGGCATGAGGGATAACGGAGCGGTTAAAACGGACTACAGGGCCCAAATCCGCGTTGGGACACCCCTGGGGTGTCTCGGAAATTCCGAGACACCCCTGGGGTGTCTCGCATTGACCGAGACGCTCCGTTAAGGTGCATTCGTCCGCTTCCACTGTAAATTCTTCGTCCGAATTTGGATTTTAGTGATTCGAAGTGCGTTGGAAGTCTGACGAAGAGTTCTATCAGGTCCAATGGTTGGATTATCTGTAGAATGAACGAGACACGAAGGGCGTTGTTCTTTTTGTAACATCGCGGGGCTCTCGATTAGCCCGTGCCTTCTTTATCCCGAAATTCTGTCAGCTCACGTAGTTCGTCGGTTTACTTCAATCGTTCACCGACGTCAGTCGAACTCCTGTGAACCAGATAGTGAAGTTCATTGTCGTTCCTTAACACTGAGCTGTTCGTGGAGACCTACAGGCAATTTTCGATGCCTACACTCCTCTCCGTCTCGAGCCACGTATAGGGACCTATAGGCAATTTTTGACGCCTACATACACATATCTAGAAATATGGTATACTTCACATTGCTCCTTATGGACGTCGACTGCTGCACCAAGTAGAGATGGCGTTCATTACTTCAGACGTATGAGTGCTCGAAATGGTATACTCAGTTCTGCATCTACTATTATTTTCCTAAGATCGATGGTACCATCCCCTGGGATGAGTTTGAAGATGGTGTAGGCACTGAAGGATATAGTTGCCTACCTAGCAGGTCCTTCAAATGGATGGCTAATGTCAGGCCAGGTCATCTCATTGCTAGGTTGAACGGAACTAAGTGTTATATCGAGCTGTACTTTCCTTGACAATTTGCTCGTCAGTTCGGATATGACCATCTTTTCTTTAGGAATCCAATCCAGGATTGTTGCACACAGGAAGCTTAGTGGATGGTGTTTGTGCTTGGTACCACTTCGTTACTAGTGTTACAGGGGCTAGATTCACACTTCCCCATCACGCACCTAACTGTTACATAATGTTAGGGTTCTACAAGTGGTATAGTAAGGTGACCGTCCCTAATTCTGATTTTTAGTGAATAAAACTAGTTTACGATGGATAACCTAAAAGTATAGGAAATTAGTTAGGAAAGATTCAAAGAGTAGAGCTCCTGAACTTCAAGACTTTCTAGCACTAGAAGATGAAGATACAGAGGAACCGAACGGGCAACCTACCCCTTAAAGGCCAATTGGTGTTAGCATCCGGGAACCATCTGAATCCGCGATTCGTTGATGAGCACCTAGCGAAGGAAGGAGGCTTGGGGAAAGAGGCAGTTGCAAGCCCATCTATCACAAGAGCCTTCAAAGAAGCAACATTTAGCGCCTTCAGAACTCGAGGATGCACCCGAGGCTCTTCAAGGACCAGGGAAGAGTCTCATGTGATTCCGACACAAGAAACTTATAGCTAATCCTTCCGATGAACTTTACAAACGTCCTTGCATTAATTTGTTTGAAGTGCACTTGATTGATGTGCATTTCTTATATGCAGGCAATGAGCCTATTTCCCTCGATCAAGAAGATGTAGATGACGAGGAGAAGGTGGATTACAAAGTCGAAACTGACATATCTTATCGAGCCTGACAATACGGGTTTTGAGGGCGATGTAGGCGGTTCTTGTTATATGTCAGATATGCTTTTCTCTGACCAGTCTTGCGTATCTTCTTTGCTTGATAACTAACGCTTTTTCTATCCTTTTGGCAGATGATGAACATAGTTGGAGAATGGGAATGTAGTGGCTCCTATACATATTCCTGCAAGTGATGAGTTTGAGCCAGCGGTGGATTTTGACGGTGCTTTTGGTGCTCTTGAGCCTGAGCCGACTATCGACGTAGTAGTAAGTCCTACGCCCATGCCTGTTTTTGCAGTACGGCATAGATTGGTTAGTCACGAGTTGTCTGAGGAAGATGATGATGCATCAGTTTCTTCGATTCCAGTAGGAGTCTGGAGATAGTTCTGCTGAGTTCTGAGCCTTAGCTTGAAGATTATGCTACCAAAGCAGCAGATGACTTTGTTGAGCTGGAAGTCGCAACTACTGGTAATGAAGTTGCACCAACGTATGTGTCGATCACGACGACGTTAGTTGTGAAAATCGTTGTCCCGTTAGTTAAGGCGACAACTGTGGTTTCTACCTTAGTGGATGTCTCTAGCGTGTTAGCTACGCTTGCACCATATCTCCTACTGGGTGACAAACAAGTGCAAGTCCTGCCAACCACCTTTTTTAACAACCATGAATGCATTAGTGATCTCTACAGAAGTGGGTCCTCCAAGTCGCGTAGAGATTCCACTATCTCTTGACTCATATTCTTTGTTTGAGTTTGAGATTCAGATTCTGATCGACCAAAGTATCGACTCTGCTCTGGCTACCAAGAGAAGTTTATCTGATTGTTGCACTCTTGCCTTGTTGAGAAATCAACTTGGCATTTTGCCGTCGATTGCGGGAGCCGAACGCACTGACCTATTCAAGAGGATGATCGACGAGGTCGAGCTTCAATTACAAAGGTTAGAATTGCTTCGTATGGTCATTGTTGACGATATTGCTGATCCTGAAGTTTGTAGTCTATCAGCAAAGCACCGTGAGATTGAAGGGTTGGCTTGCGCTTGCAAGGAGATGGAGCAGATTAATAAGGAGCTTCAAGAGTTGAATGCTAGTCTTGCATTCGTTGATGGCAGTCAACTAAGCTTAACAACGCCATGCAAGAGCATGAAGCCACCATTAATGAGGCCAAGGCGGCCATTGATGCAGCTAAGCTCGATTGGAAGACACTTAATAGCAGAAGGAGGAACTCGAACTAAAAATATCTAAGTTGGCTAAAAAGTGGGATCTCAATGCTTCTCAACTTCAGGCTAGGATGGCTAGGCTGGAGGCTATCAGAGTTCAAGTTGCTCCTATTGACCCTAGGATTCTGAGGGAGAGAGCCTAAAAATGCTCTTGAAGCTAGGGATGCTAGGATAGCTGAATGTATTGCCCGAATTAAAACTTTTTATCCATATTCCCTTTAGAATTCTCCTTCTTGAAATAGATTAGCTCTTTTAATAATAAAAAACTTTTGTTATTTTGATATATACACAATAGAGGTGTAATGTTGATGTGTCCTATTGATATCCTCGTTGGGGAGGAAAATGATAGAATCAAACTGATAGAGGTGTAGTGTTAACGTATCAAGTTTGATTGAGTTGGTACTGTTCAGATGTATAATGTTAACATGACATTATTAGAGTATTTGAAAGAGGTGTAATGTTAACTGTCAAATAGAACTTTCAACAGAGGTGTAATGTTGACCGGTCAGGTTCTAAAGAGTCCAAAGGATGACTACTGTTTGGAAGTTTAGTGTTAACTTAACGGTAGAAAATCGATGGAAGCGTAATGTTAACTAATCGATTTTTAACAAAGGCGGATTGACAGAGGTGTAATGTTAACTAGCCGAATCCGAAAAGATAAGCCAACAGAGGTGTAATGTTAACCACTCGATAAAATGATCCAACAGAGATGTGTTGTTAACTTGATGACTCGTTAGGGTTTTGATTGGATTTTGGATCAAGTTGATCAACAATATAGATTGAGAACTTATTTTTGTGGTTGGATGTGGACACTTGAACGTGACCAATATCTCTATGGGGAGATTGATATTAACTAGAATCAAGGGTAATACTTATTAAGAAATACCTCGTTAATTGATGTCATGAGCCTCTTACCGTTTTGGTCAATTAGACAATATGCTCCATTTGAGTAGACTATCTCTATTACAAATGTGTCTTCCTATTTAGGTTAGAATTTACCCTTAGTCTTTTGTGTCATGACCATGGGTCAACGAACAGTTAAGACCAGGTCGCCTTCTTTGAAGGATCGTTCTCCAACTCTCTTGTTGAAGGCTCTTTAGATCCGTGATTGGCAGATCTCGATTCGTTGTTGAGCTTGAAGTCTCAATTCAACTAGCGCCTTTAGTTTCTGAAGCCGCTTTTGATAATGTTCTTCGGTTGTCATCTTCTCAGCAAGAGTGATTCTCAATGACGGCATCTGAATTTCCAGTAAGATCACGGCTTCACATCTTTAGACCAAGAAAAAAAGCATGGAGCCAGTGGGAGTGGACTATTGTTCGATAAGCCCATAAGCACTCTCCAAGCTTCTTGTCCTAATCTCGTTTGTTGGAGGACATGAATTTCATCAGAAGTTTGATGATGGTTTTGTTGAAAGTTTTAGGTAGACTATTAGAAGCTATATTGTAAGGCGTAGAAATCACATCTTGAATTCTGAACTTGTTACAGAATTTGAAGAATGGTCGACTGATGCACTGCAAACTATTGTTGTGAACAATCCTTCGAATGATGCTGAATCAGTAAATAACGTGGTTTTTCAAGAACCTAAAGACGTTAGATGTCTTAATCTCTCTTAAGGGAACAACTTCAACCCATTTGGAGAAGTAATCAGTGATGGTTAGAATAAATTGATAGCCTTTAGCGGATGGTGGACTAATCGGCCTGATAATGTCCATACCTCATGTTTCAAATAGCCATGAGGCAACAGTCGAATGTAATTCTTCTGAAGGTTGGTGCAAAAAATTAGTGTGGACTTAGCACGCATGATGACACTGCTTGGCATAGACCACTGCATCTACAATCATCGTCCTCTAGTAATAGACTACATGACAAAATCAGTTCTGAAATTTAGGACCCGGTTGATGAGCTCCACATGTACTGCAGTGAGCTGTCTTGAGTGCTTCTCGAGCTTCACTTGGTGATAAGCATCAGAGCAACACGCCATCGAATGATCGATGGTACAAAGTCTGCATAGTAGAATCATAAAAGAAGCGCGAAGCTCTTCTTTGAATAGAGATTGCTTACTTTGAATTATATGGTAGCATTCCGTGCAATACATAATCAACAATCGAGAAATGCTAGTTATTAACCTCAAAGTGAGTTGGCATGACACACACTTTATTAGCTTCCACGATTTACTCTGGAGAGCCTAATTGATGGCTAGCCACTGTGATGCGCCTAATAGACTTAGGAGTAAAAGTAAGAGTGGCTGCGAGGGACGCTAAAGCATCTGCATGAGTGTTTTCGAGGGGGCTACATAACTAATGTAGAAGCCTTCGAATGATTAAGCAAGCTTCATTGCCTCTTCATGGTAGGGTCTAAGATCGTTGTGGCGAATTTCATACCCTCCCTTGATCTAGTTGATGATTAATTTAGAGTCACCGTAAGCTTCAAGGTATTTGATACACACATATCTTGAGCGAGTTGCAAACCAACTATGAGAGCATTATACTCGGCCACATTATTAGAGCATGGCTTAGTTAACAAATAAGCTCGAGAAAAGACATGTCCGTGGGGATCGATATGCACTACCCCCACTCCTGTAATAATTGCTCCTTTGTGGTTAAGTCTTGACACACTGTCAAATTAAAGTTGTCACACCTAGTGGTGAAAGTGAAGGTGATACAAGATGCTTGCCGTTGGCATTAATAGCATTGCTTATGTTCATCATCTTGAGGAGGCTCGACTATGTGGGTGAGGAACGTCTCAATGTCATTCAGAGCTTCTTTCAAAGTCTCTCTTGTTTCCTAAGACAAACGTAGAAGTTCAAATAAGGTTATACAAGTCGGGATATTGACTAAGTGGACCATAATATCATATTAGAATGGGGCTTTAGGATCATCTGAGGGACAATCTAACGCCTTGTCAAACCGAGTCTCTTTTTGCTTGGTTGGTTCGAGTTGCTTAGAATGTCCTGGCTGATCATAATTCTTTAAATAATCTTGGTCAGACCATGTCCTCGTCATAAAATTTTTATCTTCTTCTGAATCCGTGAGCAAAAATACTCATAGAGATTCCTCTCCAATGTTTACGGAGAGGAAGTTGCAGGACTTCATCTTGCACGTGTTCTTAGACTTCGGAAGGGTCCAATGTTCATCTTGGAGAAGGTTGGGATACACCCACATCATTTTTCCTCCTATTGTAGGAAGAGGGATCAAGCCTTACTTTGTTGATTTTGTCGGTCATGATTGACCACTTCCATCCTTACAGTGGGAATGAGAACAACAACATCTTGAGCTTGGATTTCTGGCATTGAGCCAAATTGAAAAGTTACCATATTGGCAATAATTTTTTTCTTTTTTTTGGCTCAGATTTGAGCTTAATAATTCCTAACTCGACAAACATCTATATTTTATCCTTGAGGATATAATAGTTCTTCATCCGGTATTCTAACATTCTATGATAAAGGCAGTAATCAAAATCGTCAGTCTTTCTTATTTCTTTAGGATGTCAGGCTTCAGGAAGCTTTAGCCTATTATCCTTGTTGAGGACATAGATGATTGACACTGTATGCTCGTCCTTGAAGGAGTAATTATGCTAAACATTCTTCCTTGGTTCCCTCTTCTGGCTGTCAGTTGGGAGGACTGTCCTTCTTTACCTTTGTTGCCCTTAAATTTTATTTAGATTTCAAACTTGTTGAAGCATTCTGATGGTTTTTTTGCTATTTCAGCTTGCTCCATTAAGTCCTTCCATGTATAGGACGTAACAACGCCCATATGAGCTTCAATACGACCCATGAAATTGTGCTGACAATTTTGAAGTAGCATCCGCAAAGACATATCTCGACATTATAATGTCAGATTGCGAAATCACTCGATGAATTCCCTGACTATCTCGTTTCCCATATATCTTTTGAAGAGGAGTTTGACCATGGTAACATCTAATTGCTCCTCATGAAATTGTGAGAGGACTTTAATTTTAGATCAAGCCAGGATTTGATTGATCCCTTAGATAGATTCTGAAACCAGTCGAAAGCTAACCCCTGAAGAGTGCTAATAAAAAGTCGCACCTTAAGGGCATCATTACCTACTACATTTCCAGTTTGTTTGTGAAAGTAGTTTAAGTGCTAATTCGGAGAACCTTTGTCATCAAATATATGCAATGTTGGCAATTTAAACTTCATCGAATAAGGAACCAAGTCCCACTCGATGGCGGGTAAGGTTTGGTGATTCCAACCTTCTTAAACTCAGTTTGCTGAGAAAGAGCATTGATTGCTTTTAGAGGTCTTCTAGGACTTTTGCCTTCTGACTTGGCTTGGGAGGAGCTGATGTTTCTGATCCTAAGTGATCAGAATCTGTGTCTCCTTGATGCGTTTGTTCTTCTTCTAAAAAGAATTCCATATTTGGTCTCTTCTTCTTTGAAGAACTCAAACGAGGCTGAGAAGTTGCCATGAACTAACTAAGCATCTTTTCTAATCGCTTGAATTGTTCTTCTGAAGGTTTTCTTTGAGCTTCCATTTATTGGAGAAGATCTTCTCACTCCGTCATATTCACAGCCAATTGTTGTTCTTGACTTGAACTAGGAGTGGCATTTGACGTTATGGCGGAATTTGCATCACTATCAGTGGGTTTGTCGACTTGACGCGGAGCTCAAGACACACATGTTTGGAGGAGGGAGTAATCAAAGGGGATTGCTGCTCTCTGCCTTGATCTGGTGTCACGGTACACACAGTCAGTCTCTGGTAATATGACTCCGATATTAGGAAAGTATCTTAGGTCAGATGGACTGTTCGCATATTCTTCCTCATCTTCAGAGATCGTATTAAATGTGAATTCTTGGAGTTTATCCTTTTGGGAACGTCGTTGTCATTTGATCCTAAACTCTGAAGGCTTAGGATTGTGACCGAGACGATTGAAAACCAATTTCTTTTAAGGAATAGCTTTGCATTGGCAATTCTTTTGAACTACCGTAACAACTTCTTTGAGGGTTGCGCAATGTTAATGTTGGCGAGCATTTTTCAGAGATGTGAACTCTCTCAGATCACCAAGAGTTCCAAATTGATTTGAGTCATGGATCTTTTTAGATCCAACTTCGCCGCTTTGGGCTTTTTTGGCATGCGAACGTCGCCTATGGCAATGTTGGCCAAATTTTCACTTAGCGAAGTCAAATGGATCACCATTAGCAATGTCATTCCCTTCAAGAATTAGGACGAAGGATTACCCCTATTCTTTGCTTTTGTCGAGAAAGCATAGCGAGCATCACGATATACTTTAAATCGAACCTCAAATGAGTTGTTGACTAATGTCCAAAATCAGATGATATGAGAACGTCTTGATCTTCGCTCAAGGCAAGGGTCGATATTTCTTCACTCTGGATGACGTTCGCTTGGCTTTTAACGAAGCTCAAACTGTCTTTTGCAAAGGTGCGACTTTATTTCCCACAGTTGCCAGTGATGACTGGTTCGAGGAAATGAATTCCTTAAACTTCGCTTGATCAAATTTAATGACCAGCAATTTAGCAAAAGACCCAAGATTCTTATTGTCGAATTGAGACACAATTTTCTCGTCGAATGAGAAGTTAGTCCCCAGCAGAGTCAGCATCTTATTTCGGTTCTTTTTAAATTACAATTAGCTCATATTACAACTAAAAAGAGAAACAAGAAAATTTTATATTTATGAGTTCTTTACTGTGTGATGATGAAGCGTCGATCTTGTACTCTATTGACGTCCAACAAAGATGATAGGTTTATTGCTATTAGTCTCTGATTTGGTTGCTTGGAAGATAGCTTAGTATTCTCTTGGAATTGAATAAAGAAAAGTCGCACATGTATGGGCCGTTCGACCTTTCTGATATATATTTTTTCAAATGAACAATCTCCTTCCCCTCTTATAGGCTAAGAGAGAGAGTAAATGGCCTTTAATTGTGGGTTAAGTAGCCATTAAAATAGGAGGTAGTAGGAGAGTGGTTATCCCTTAGAGAATAACACTCAAACGGTTAATTGGCAAGGTTCACTAATTTGGCAAAGCTCGTTAAAAGTGTTTGGGCAAGGCTCACTTAGACATGGGTGAGTTATTGCTTCTGATTCGTGGATGATGGGTCTCACGTTGATGGCCCCACGTTGATAGTTGCTAGCGAAGTTCGCTGATTAATTGATTGGCAAACTTCACTTGGCGAGTTTGATTTAGCACAGAATTCAAATCACAACTTGGCTGACTCAATGACGCCTTTAGACTCGGCCTAAAGTCTGGTTTAGAAGTCGATCAACTCTTGACTCGGTCGGGTCAGGATGAGGTGAACTGTGCTGCAAAGTTCACATGTTCTGTTAGGCGAGCTTCGCTATAGCTTATTGTAAGCTTAAATTTGAGCCCATTTGAAATGTTTAGTTCATCGGCATTCACTTCTTGGATCCAAACTGAACATTGGCTTGAGTTCAATATATTGTAACCATTCACAATCCCGTGAAGGGGATTCATCTCAACCAAAAGAGGCATTTAGTAACCTATTGAAGGAGGAAGACATTTTGTAACCTGTTGAAGGGGGAAGATATGATACTATCTCCATATTATAACCTATTGAAGCAGATTTATTTCAACCAAAAGAGGCATATTTAGTCTAATCACTTAGTTTAACACAGTAAGTAGAAGATTTAATACAGTGCAAATGAGCTTGCTTTCTTAAGAAAGATCTCCATGTTTTTCTCCTTAGTAGAACAACAATAGAAGGTTGTAATCTAAGAAATCAATATGAAACATTATAGCTCAATAAATTGTTCTGATGTACCACAAGTACCTAAGCTTCACTACAATTTACTTAAATAATTTGAAATATTTCCTTAAAAAAATAAATAAATCAATAAAATAAAATAAAAAATATAGTTAATTAATCAAAAAATCATACATTATATGTTGAGATAAAAGAAAGAACATAACAAATGTAAAACACTTTGAGTATGCGTCTCTAACCTCACACACATGACATTTCTCTTAATCACACATCGGTCAATTGTCCGAATAAATCCACTTGGAATGCACTATTGCAGATTCTAAAAACAAAATTAAAACAAAAAGAAGCAATCTATTGGGTATAAGTTTATGTCTCATTTGGTACGCGGGAATCGAGTAAAGTGAGAATGGAATAGAGCAAGGAATGGAATGGATTTAATATGAGAATAAAATGCTCATTTTCATTCACATGTTTGGGTACGATTAGATAATAAAGTGAGAATGTAAAATCATTTTATTTTTTACATGGGTAGCTAATAAGAAATCATGGAATACATAGTATTTAATATAACTTTTCATTCTAAGTAGGAATGCACATTCTTTATCAACTCACTGGGAATGTCCCCACAAAAAGTGGGAATCAAGGAGAAAAGAGAATGCACATTCTAGAGTCAAAAAATTGTCATGATTGGTATGATTGGTATGCATGAATGAAAACTAGGAATGAGCATTCCATTTCTACCCCTTCCCTTGTACCAAATGAGGCCTTAGTTCAATTACCTAACTTGAACAAAAAGAAATCACGACAAGGACCCATGCGACAATTTAACAAATATCCGTAAACTATTTTATTATCACTTACACCTCTAAACTCCAGACCACATTATTTCCCAGGTTTACTTGGAAAGAAGATGTCCTCTCCACGAGGGCTAAGAAGTAAGACTGTCTAGGGTGCAAGGGTTGCAAGTGCTAATAAAAAAATTTAGGGGAACAGCTACACCTTAATAACACAAAGGGTTGTATTTTGCATTTAACTCTTGATTGTAGCTGTACAAATCAAAGACTGCACATATAAACTGTAATTAGCAACTGATGTACTTTTCAAATAACGGAAATAAATTACCAGTATTATTTGGATAGAAATTTCCATTTGAAATATTCTCTCGTATAAATCTTCTTCTTATACATAGAGATAGATGCAAGAACCTAAGAAGGATTACTTGAGAAAATACGGTATGTGGATCAGTCATCATATGAACAGTGAGGACCTGCAGTGCATCCGATATCAAAAGGATTCTCAGAACCGCAGCAATGCCAGTATTGTAAAACTTGTCCAGCATCAGGAGTGTTCATCGTCCCTCCTGAGTAAACACTTTCAAATTTTCTCTTTGTTTCTCCTGGCATTACACAAAACAATACTACTTATAAGGCAAACAACAATTTGGTAGTAGAGTAAATCAATACAATCTTTTCCACATGAGATAACTATTGGAAAATGACATGGATATAATTTTCCATGGAATAAATATGAAAATATATTCCAGAACAACACTCTGAGAAAGTCACTATATATCAAATATATTTTAGTGCAACATTCTGAGAAAAGATGAAACAAAAATATTCACATCAAGCAACCACAGAAGCTTGGAGTCAGAATTTGAAATTGTAGTGTGTAAAATTTAGCTCTCAATCCCTAATAAGAACTTACATTGATGTACTGGAAGAGACTTTATCAACTTTGATTCAGACAACTTGCTGTAAAATTAACGAGTACATTTTTCCATATGAATAACTAGCAGAACATGCCATGGGTATACATTTTTCCATATGAATAACTATCAGAACATGCCATGGGTATATGTTTCCATGCAATGAATATGAAGAAGCCATGAGTTTTACTTTACAAGGACCTACATATAAGTTAAATATTTTTTTCAGCCTGACATCTGAGGAAAGAAGAGAACCAAAACATGGGGGTTGAACAACCACAAGAGCTTACTGTTAGAATTTGAAATCTTTCATTTAACAGAGAATTGACTTATTTCTGAAGTAGGCATTAAAAAAATGATTACAAACACTAATTTCTTCAGCAGATTCACATGCAAGGAATTTGGAATTATATGTACCTATCTTGAACACATTCATGAGTTTTGCAGTTTCTAAACTTTTGAAGGACTTATAGGCAAAGAGAAGCATAAATTGATAAAGATCGTTGAAAATTTTCCCCCTTTCAAACCATACATTAGCTGACAACACCCATATTCTTATTGCTGATTTTGATTTGTTATCCAATGATATTTTGTTTTTGCATTGTCCATGATGTTTATATCTTAGATTATGCAAGTTTCTTCTTAATATTTAAGGAAATTACAATCGTTAACTTAAACATAGGTTTATATTCCACATATGTAACGTAATTAGTGATCTAATACAGTCTTCATGTTTTTTGCTGCTTTGTTGTAAATGTTACAGTTACTATATTAAATTCAACAGTCAGTAATTTTACTACATAAATTAGATAAAAATTAAAACCTTCAAGGAATCAAACCATCAAGGAATAGGGTTTCCATCACTACTTTTACTGCATGTAATTTACATATTGGGGTTAGACCATATCTACTAAATTCGAAATTTTAATAGTTCAACATCTAGATCATTAGGATCGGATCTCCATGCTTTCAGAACCAATTATCAAGACAATAGAACATTTTCAACTACTAATTGACAAACTTGCCAACATTTAAATTTAAAAGATGGAAAATAGAAACTGATGCTTAATTATTAGGTTGAATTTCTAGGCTAACTCTTTATTTGATATAGGGAAAACTAAATGGGCAGGTGCAATACGATTAGTGTCAAAAAACCCAGTCACTACACCAAAACTTTAAAGTTGTGGTGAGAGTTAGATTATTACAGTTTTATTCCTTAACTTGCCCCGGCAAGTTGAGCGCCCTTATTGTGGGCAGAAATCTAGGCTCATGAAGCGGTATCCTTTTTTTTTTAAATCCGCTTTAAATTCATGGTTGGAACCTGGGTTGCTCTGATATAGTGTCAAGGATTCGTACCACCACACCGAAACTCTAAAGTTGCGGTGAGAGACAATTTCAAAACTTAACTAGAATTTTCTATACATTACTTTGTTGTAACTTCTGGAAAAAGGAAGGGAAACCAAGAAACTATTTTAAAAAATGCAAGCTTTCTCACTGACTTTTCACCTCCAAGGTGTTGTATGGAAAATCATTTTGGAAATTCATCATGGATGTATCTAGTTTACTCACAAAAGTTGGATACTATGCTTCCGTTTCATCTCACATGATTTGGTATGCCAAATTAGTCCTTCTGGAAACTCATATTGTATGTAGCTAGTTGACCCACAAAAGTTGGATACTATGCTTCCATTTCTTTTCACACGATTCTCCCTCTGAAATTCCATGTGACATTCATTAGGCGTTATTTAGTAATCGGAGTTGGTGATTGTTAGCTTACAAATCCCTAAAATGAACAAGAGCTAAAACATAATGATGGGATGGACGACACTTAAAAAAATTCATTTTTCTTGGACACAATTAACTTCTGCATCAAACTCAAAATTTCATGATTTAAGGCTCACATATCACTTCAAAATTGTTTCCAACACTTAAGACTACCATCCAAACCACAATTTTAAAAAGCGGTCTTGGCATCCACCTAGCCTCAACGGTACTTAGGCAACTAACCTAGCTCTTGGGAGAGCTTAGGGGATTGTAGGTCGTTATTCAGAATGCAAAGATTTTGTGGCCTGATATCCTGTGGTGCTGCCTACACATTCTCAAACCTTCTTGGCCTCCTCCCCCGACTCCAGACACCTCCACCTCCTCCAACGTTCAGCAAAATCTTCTCCACCTTCAGTTAAACGTAAAAAGAACTCCACCTAGACCCCACCTAGGCAACTGCCTAGATGCCAAGGTGCTAGGCACCAAGTTGGCCCCCAGTAGCGCCTAATGTTTTCTTTAACATGGATTCAAACAACCAAAACACTCAAATTCCCAATTTCATCAACTGACTCCCTCTATCGAAACTAATAACTTCCACACCTCTACTCTAATTGTTGTGTTACTCTTCTAAAAATGATAATCAATCCTCTAGAAATGTAGATGTCAAATTCATTCTGTTAATTTTAAGTAATATTATTTTCATGTTTGGTCTCAATCATACGGGATCCTCAAATCCATAATCAAATAATTTTTTTTACTTTTTGAATCAGATGAAGAGAATTCATTTCTAATAAATTATGTATGAAATAGAAAAGGTGAATAAGCCAGAAGAAAACTACTTAATAATCTTCGACACGTAAGGGTCTATGAAGTCACACAATGAGTAGTCAATTGTGTCTTTATGAGAGATTTAGGTTCCTCTCCTGTAACAATTAGCTTTTACGAATGATTTCTTCTAGATCTCTTTCAAATGGTATCAGATTCAGAGCCGACACTCCACATTTCTAGTTGCAGTGAGCAGTAAGGATGATGACTTGATGATATATACTCGTCCAAACTAGTCAAGTGCAAAACCAACAATGCGAAGATATTATTTCAGTGTTTTGATCAGAATTAGACTAGTGCAAAGCCATCTACGTGGGTTTGGAGATTGCAGAAGCGTAGTAGTTAGATTTCTTCTTCTTCTTCTTCTTCTTCTCTTCCTGTTTCTTTTTTCTTGTCTTTTTTTTTTGGTGTGTGTGTGTGTGGGGGGGGGGGGGGGGATTTAGCCTAAGTTGGCTAAATATGGAGTAAACTACAGAATTATAAGAGATTTGTATCCCCTTCTTTTTAACAACTAGCTTATCACAAACACCACCCTTCTCAAATACACCATTTGAAGCAAAATTTGACAGACTGCGTCAAGAGACCACCTTAATTAACAAGTTGCAAAAAATTCCACTTTGCACCATTTTACACAATTAACATCCTCGCAAATATAAACTGTTGCATAAGAATAGAAACAAGTAGATCACCTCCAAAATGAGCAGTATGGTATCGGCAAGCACGAGGCTGATTCAGCGAGGGATCATACTGACCCTTGCAATTCTTGCACGTCCTAAGCTCGCCGCCGCCGCTTTTCTTCACGAACAGTCTCCGATTCGACACCGACCACCGGCCGAGAGTTGGACCGGAGAAGGAAATAGAGATAGCGATCGCACAGCCCATCCCCTCTCTCACACGCGTACGAGTTTCTGGCACGTGAGGAGCGAGGGGATGAAAGACGGATGGGATGCAAATTAGATGATAATTCCGAAAATGCCACTGATGTTTGACGTTTTGTATGCAAACGTCCGTATAGATATCCATGCGGTAGAGATGGCATGACCTAACCTCTTTGTGGAGACGTCCCCATAGAAAAAAAAAGGAAATCTATGAAGGGTTTCGCATAGGACTGTTCTTCTCTGAGCGCCGCCGGACCGAAACCCTAACCCTAACCCTAATCTACTCGTCGTACGGTTACAAATCATGAACCCTAACAACCTCTTGTTCGATTCGGGTATTGCTCTTTTTATGCTGGATTTTTATTTTTATTTTTACTCGTAATATAATTGCCAGTTTCAGATTTAGGCTCGGTTCTTACTGTTTCGCTTTTAAAATTTTGATTTGACACTGTTTTTGTGATGGAAATGGTTATTAGACCTTGAATTTCTAATAACCCCCTTTTAGTATTTATACTTTTACAAAATTTAGAACTTGAGGTAAATCACTGACTGCAGGAAAACTGCTTGCTGGAATTTAGAATCAGTTGTTATTTCTTTCTCAAATTAGTTTGTCACTGAACTGTTCTGGGAGGGTAATTGCATATGAACTTAGTACGTTGTTTTAGGGTAAGATTGAAATTTTGAAGTTTTGAATTTTTGATTAGTGTGAGGAGTTTCAATCTATGTTCCTTAAAATGTAATTTAGTTACACACAGAGAACGTTAAAGGGCACAATTATGTATTTAATTTGTAGATTTTGGTGCTTTTGCGGTCACTTATTCCTATTAGCAGGTGTATTAGAGAGAAACCTTATATCAGTCGAAGTGTTTTCCCTAAAAACAACGTTGATTGAGATGCACAATGAGTAGTTTGAACATTGAAAAGTTATTTGGTGTGTAGGATTTTGGTATCTTTTCTGAACATCTCTCACTCAGAATGAAAGAGAACCTAGATACAAGGATTTCTTGGTGATGATGCTTGTTCTGAATTTTTGTTTTAATGAGAAGTTCTGATTTTTTGTTTGACTGTTTCGTGGCACTTCATTTCTTTACCAAATTGATGAGTAAGGAAAATGCACATTGTAAATACACTTATGTAGTTTTAGTACATCATAAATAGACTTATGTAGTTTAGGAATCAGGAGTTTACATGTGTTCTATAGTTAAGTTTTTTGCCGCTACTGTCCATGTTTAAGGTATCGACATAGAAATTAGATTTAGAATTGCATCTCTTTTGTTAGTTATTTTAGGTGACTGACTAGAAGAAAGATGCTGTAGATTCCTCTTGTAGTAAACTATGGTTCAGACTTCACAGTTATGGATTTCAGAAATTGGGAATTTTTTATTTACTTAGTGACATTCCCAATGTGAAGGCTGTGTGAGTTATTTACTTTTCCATAAAAAGATATGGAGATCTATATTTGTGAGTTTATATGATTTCTTTTCATCAGTGAGATAAAGGTAATATGTTGTGCTTCTAAGTGAAAGACACAAGTCTATAAGGGGTCTGTTGGTGTCAGTAAACTGATTGAACAAATGGGATACATAGCTGCAACTATGTTATATTTCATAGCATAGCAGTTGATGATGTTGAAAGAAAATAATGAAGAGGAGAAACTGCACTCCATCTTTTCAGAGGAATTTTGCCCAAGAATAGCTCAATCTCATCTGTGACCTGATTCAAGGAGAAATGAAGCTAGAAAATGATAAAGCAATTCGATTATCAAGGCAGTCATGGAGAAACTGAAGCATCAATAGAGAAGAAATTGCAGAGACATAAGATGATAATGTGATTTGGTTGTTAACCCAATAAACTGAGGCACCATTTCTACTCATTTGAAGCACTTTCTTTTTTAGTTGGCCAAATTGGCTTTTTGACCTGTGACCTGTTTGGAGAAGTTATGAAGATGGAAGGTGATATGATTCAGAATTTCCAACAACTTGAAGTTCCTTTTCTATCTAGGAATTGGGAGTCCATAATGTAATTTTGTTGTTAAGCCAGTTCGGTTGATGATGGTGATTTTGCCTAAGAAATGTTTCGTTTCATCTGTAAATGTAGAGGAGAATGAAAATGGAATATGATATCATGATCTGGTTGATAAGACAGTTGGAGAGCAATTGAAGTGCCAGTAATATTGATTTCTATGTTTAGTTGCAAAAATTGGGCCTTTGAACTTTTCTCCTTTTAGTATTTTGATCAGATGTATCAAGTAGACAAGGGTTATGCCCGTAAAAAGATGGAAAAGATTATGCCTTTGTTTGGCGGCTTAGATAGCAAAAGGGAGTACAAAAATAAATGCAGCAAGGATAAAGATTAGATGTACATTTGTCCTTCCACTCACACTGCCATACAGTTAAGGAAAATTTCCATCAAGTAGGAAGAAAATTGTAGCTTGAGTTTTTACTTGGTGTTTTCATTCTCTTTTGATTTCGCTAACCAGATAAAGCTATTTATTGAACCGATTTTCCTTGCTTCACTTTGTAAAACTAAGTTCCCTTGGAGATCAAGAGAATGAGCCGCCTAAACAGAAGCAGTCGCACTTTATTTTGTTTGCATTTTGTTCTTACATGAAAGAAGCAGAAAAGGCAACTAATGGTAAACTGGAGCAGTCACTCTTTTATTCAGTTTACAAAGAAATGCGTATAAGTAAATTGAAAGAGAAAATTTAAATCCTCATCCTTTCTTTGCTTCCCAGTTTTGTATGCTTCTTGCTCATCCTTTTTTCAAATTTCCAGTTTGTATGCCTTCACATCATATTCTTTGTAATCAGTCGAATGCGAAATGCTAGAAGGAGCCAACAATATCTTTGTATTCAATGTCTTATGCGTTGATTGTAATATCTGATAACAATCTAGAGATACACTGCAGACTACAGATACTATTAGAGATGAACCGTCAGGTTCAGCTAAATAATACATGTCTGCATTTTATGTGATTTAAATATTTTCTCAAGGATTAATCCTTGTTGACTAATTAAATGGTACATTATAGCTTCAGAAGTATTATAAGTGAAGTGTCCAATATTTTATGAGGCTGATTACTTGCTCAGAAATTTTTTTCCCACTTTATTGTATCAGTGCTTTTAATAACTGGACACTATAAAGGGGGAACCTATCTACTCTTAAAGTATAGTCATTTGGATGCTATGCAATATTTCTTCACTGGTTTCACTCAATTGCTTCTCAGGAATGGAATCATCTTACTCATCTTCAAGTCATGATTCAGTTGAGTCGGCTGAAGATTCTTCTGTTGACAAAGAGAGAGGTGATGAAGGGTTGAGAGGCTATGTTTCTGCTGAGAGCTTTCTGTCAAATGTGTCCCAGCGTTCAACTGAATGTAATGCAACTCAAGAAACTACCACGTGTCCTGGCGAGTTGGATGTTCCAAGGGCATCTAACAGTTTTATGTTGGAACCTGAAGTTGGTATGATCTTCCATTCTGAAGAGCAAGCGTTTGCATTTTATAATACTTATGCAAAGAGAAAGGGGTTTAGTGTGCGAAAGGGCCATCTTGGTAAGAGAAAAGATGGAACAATAAGGGACAGAGTTTATCTATGTAGTTATGAGGGGACCCGACAAAAACATTGCACTCACAACACAAGGAAGCCCCGTCCTGTTGTGAGAACAAATTGTATGGCCAGAATTGAGTATAAAGTCACCCGTGAGCATGTGTGGGTTGTGAATAAAGTTATATACGAACACAATCATCCACTTATACGCCCAAGTAAAGCTCACTTATTAAGGTCTCATCGAAAGATGCTAGATGCTCAACAAGGTGGTGGTGGTGAAATGCCTGATGTTGAAGTAAGACCTGCTGAAGCACAAGACATTTCTGTAGAACGGACTCATGAGACTGTAACTGTTGGTTTTCTTTTAAGGGGTCAAAGTAGCTATCTGCATACTAACAGGATGAGAGAGCTTGAGAAAGGAGATGCCCAAGTTCTTCTAGATTTTCTGAAAGTCAAGCAGTTAGAGGACCCCTCGTTCTTTTATGCTGTACAACTTGATGATAGGGAACAGGTGACCAACATTTTCTGGGCAGATCCCCGTTCTATAATTGATTATGCCTATTTTGGTGATGTGCTCTTATTTGATACAACTTATCGAGCAAGCAAGAGTGACATTCCAGTTGCTTTATTCATTGGCATAAACCACCATAAGCAAGCTGTTTTATTTGGGGCTGCCTTACTATTGGATGAAACCACAGAATCATTTGTTTGGTTATTTAGGACCTTTATGATTGCAATGTCTGAGCAGCAGCCCAGAACAATTTTTACAGATCAGTGCGCCGCAATATCAAGGGCTGTTAGTATGACCTTACCTGAAGCATGTCACCGAATTTGTTTGTGGCATATTTCACAGAATGCCACGAAGAACATCTCTCATTTGCACAGTAGTGAGTCCAACTTCCAAAAGGATTTTAAGAACTGCATATATTTAGGCTGTTCAGAAGATGACTTTCTTTCTCAGTGGATGAATTTAATCAACAAGTATGATCTTTCAACCAACTCATATTTAGAAGATCTCTACACAACTCGAGAGAAATGGGCATTGGTCTATAGTAAGAATCTATTTTGTGCTGGCATGACAACAGTTCAGTGGAGTGAAAGTATGAAGAAGCACTTTAAGAAACATTTCAATAGAAAGTTGCCACTTCCCAAGTTTATGGAGCAGTACCATAATGCTTTGGTTCAGTTCCGTAAGAAGGAATTGCATGAAGATTTTAGATCAAGGCAAACTAAACCTGTTTTGTTGGTCGATATGCCTATGTTAAATGAAGCAGCAGAATCATATACAAGGCTGATATATAAAGAGTTTGAAGATGAGTTCAAAGGTCAGCTTTCTTGTCTTTGTGAACCATTAGGCTCGGATGGATCAACTTTGACCTTCAAGATTTCCCTTGTTGATAAGCAATATTACGGGCTTGTGGAATTTAACCCATCCAGTTATACAGTTACATGCAGTTGTAAAAAATTTGAATCAGTAGGTGTCCTTTGCATGCATGCTTTAAAGGTTCTTAACAACAATAACATCCTTGACCTCCCATCTCACTACGTACTGAAAAGGTGGACGAAGTATGCGAATGATGATATGGTATCCAATAGGCATCAATCAGTAGTTAAAACCTTTGGTGAAGAACATTTGACATCAAGATTTAGTCGGGTTTGCCATAAGGCGGTCACAATTACTGCAAAAAGTGCTTTCTCGAAAGATGCCTTGGATATTTTTGATCATGAACTTGACAAAATGATGGTAGATGTGGAAAATTTGTTACGTAATACACCATTGGACAAAGAACCCGAAGATGAAAATGCTGTCACTGGCTCGAGGCAGGATGCATCAGAGACAAGCAAGAAAAAACGAGGTCGAAAACCCTTGTTTAAGGGGGATGCCGTTGAGAAAAAACAGAAGAAGAAAGCTCAACCTCTTTCTAACTCTAGCAACACAGTCATGCCTCACCAACCATTACAAAGTAAAGAAAAACAAGAACTGTGTTAAGAATTATAATTCGACGTTTATTTTATCATCAATGGCTACGAATGATTAAACATCTTTATGGAAACAGGACAAACTAGTGAACCCTCGGTCAGGTTGATGGTTGAAGACTCTTCTCATGTCCCCACATATCATCAGGCTGGGGCTGTTTCCTACAATAATACAATTACTATGCCTCCTCCTGGTCTTCCAGGGTGCACTACTTTTCCTCCCGAGCCTGTGATGTCTACTCAGGTCTAGCTTTCCTTAACCTGTGTCCTAAATTTTGTGCATCGTTTTGGAAATGTCTCTGTTGCTCTCATATTTTAAAATTGTACTATAGGAAACATTTACGCCATCACAGAGTTTATTTGACCAAGCAATGGCATCTCAAGGTGTTGGTAGCTCAAACCTAACATGGTGTGCTCCTAGGGGTTCTGTTAGTGTCCCTATACCGGTTATGCAAGGGCAAACGAATAATTTTCTTGGTTGGACAATCAACCCTCACAACATTCCTAATATTTGTCTCCCTCAACGCCACCTCAATCAGTCAGTGGTAAGTTAAATATGACTGCTTGTTACCATACTCTTTCCTTCTGCTTTAAGTTCACAAAAAAATATTCTTTTTTTTAATGCAGCATCCTACCATCACAGGTCAGCATCAAACAGCACCCCGCAGGCTAAACTTTGATATCAACAAAGGTATGAAGTAAATGTTGGTTGTTTGCATTTAGCTCAAATACTTTTGATCAACTTATAGCATAATATCTTGTCAGGAAGCTGAGTGGAACTGCATAAAGGAGTGAACTCTGATGATGTGGCAGTAAGTTATTTGTGTGCTTAATCAAGAGACTGCAGGACTCGTTGTCGGATTCTCATGCACTTAATGAAGGCTAAGTAATCTGTTGTAAAGTGCCATTTCTATCTTTTTGGTGGTTATTTTCATATAGTTGTCTAGGAGGACTAAATTATACTAGCAATAATTAACAACAGTCTCCAGTATAATTGATTAGGAGCATCATTCTTGAAGCATATGAAAGCTGGGTTTTAAGTAGCTCTAGATGGATGCTGATTAAACGTGTTCATGTGCTTGTTTTTGTTTGTTTTCTTTGCTAATTTTAGTTTTATTTACAATGATGTAAATACAGTTCTGATGAAAAAATTCATTGTAGGGTTGACATGAGAGAAAAGGATAACTAGAAAATGTAATTGATGAAAAAGACTATTCTTCAGGATCTAAGCCATCTTTACTCAGTGCTAGTTTGGAGCAAAATGGATAATTCCAGTTATAATTGTGCATAAATTTGATGGTTAGCTATATAGGAGAAAAGGTCTCTAAAACGCCCCTAGAAAGGGTTCAGTGTAAATCAATCAAGAAGAACAAGAAACTTCAGAGGAAAATCACAATTGAGAAATTACTCACTGGAAAGTCTCCAAGAGAAAAGAAATAGTGTAATCTATTAATCTTGTTGAAGTAATAGAAGTTTCTTCCCTCTCACGCATGATTGTCAATATGAACCTGACCCAATGACTGATTCTGTCTTGATTGCTAAGAACTGCTCATTTCTCATTATCAATGTGTTAAAATAAGAGAGTGAATCTTGGGTAAATTTCCCTTGAGTTGAATATTGAGTGCGCACATATATTTATACAAGTAGAAGAGAGTGATGTGTGTTCTCACAAGCAATGTAGGACTAAAATCCACTACAATACACTATTATCAACAGCCTCCTTCAAACTCATGTTGGATTAAACAAAGTGAGTTTGCGTACAAGAAACTAGAACCGATGAACAGGTAAGGCATTTGTGAAGAAATATGCAAGCTCGTCAGCGGACGAGACATGAGGAAGTAGAATTGTCTTGTCCTTGATAACTTGGTGACGGACAAAATGAGCGGCGATCTCAATATGCTTGGTCCTTTCATGAAATACTAGATTATTAGCAATCTGGATGGCACTCTTATTATCACAGTAGAGAGGAGTAGGAGTCGTAACAGAAATACCGAAATCACTGAGAAGGCGACGAAGATGAATAATCTCTTTAGCTGTTGTGGACATTACACGATACTCTACCTCGGTACTGGAAAGAGCAATAACATCTTGCTTCTACTCCGCCAGGAAATAAGAAAATCACCAAGAAATATACAATAACCTGTGGTAGACTTTCTGGTAGTGGGGTCACCAGCCCAATCAGCATCAGAATATGCACAAAGCTCTAACTTAGATGTAACAGGAAACAAAAGAGAACGAGTGCTAGTATCCCGGAGGTACCGAAGAATCTATAACAAAGCAGCATAGTGTACAGAACATGCGCTAACAAATTGACTGACAATGCTAACAACATGAGAGATACCTGATTGAGAGATGCATAAATAGACCAACTGGCCAACAAGATGTCGATATCGGGTAGGATCAAATAGAGGCTCACAATCAGTAGAGCAAAGTTTGACATTCTGCTAGAGTGGAGCATCAACAGTTACATCGTCAGTTAGCTCAGCTTGATTTAGAATATCTAAGAGATACTTCTGTTGAGACAGTAGTACACCCCGCGGGCCTTGAGAAATTTCTAGACCAAGAAAATACCGAAGAGATCCAAGATCCTTCATGTGGAACTGTTGTTGCAACTGAGATTTTACGTATTGTATACCTACCACATCATCACCTGTAATGATCATATCATCTACATAGATGAGTAATAAAACTCTGCTACGCGATATAGTGCGAAAAAACAAAGAAGCATCTTGATGACTTTCCATAAAGCTCGCTTTGAGCACGACATCGTGAAAACACTCAAACCAAGCGCGGGGTGCGCGGGGTGTCTGCTTAAGACCATAAACAGCACGACGAAAGATACATACATATCCTGGAGGATTATTTTACCCTCGAAGCGGTTGCATATATACGGTCTCTAATAAAGAGCCATGAAGAAAAGCATTTTTAACATCCTTCTGGTATAAGGGCCAACGATGAGCAGCAGCGACCGTAAGGAGAGTACGAACAGTGGGCATCTGAGCAACAGGAGCAAATGTCTCCTCATAATCAATACCTTATTGCGGAGTAAAACCTCGAGCCACTAAACGAGTTTTTCAACATTCAATGGTGCCATCAGGACGAAACTTGACCTTATAAACTCATTTACTGCCAACAAAAGAGATCCCAAGAGGACAAGGAACAACATCCCATGTATGAGTTTGCTGAAAGGCTTGAAATTCCTCAGCCATAGCCTGTCGCCACTCTTGAATTTAAATTGCCTCTTGAAAGGACTTTGGCTTAATAGTAGTATGAATGGTAGCAAGAAAATTTTGAAAGATAGGTGAATAGGAAGTAACTGAAGCATACCGGGTAGGCATGACATGTGTGCGTTTTCCTCAACGAAGAACAAGAGGAACCTCAGGTAGGGGAGATGCTGGCGCAGGTGCGTGGAGATCAACAGTATTTTCTGGAGTGAGAGTTGTGTCCACGGGATAGGCATTAGATGGTGTAAGAGAAGGCTCGGGTGAGGAAGAGTCAACAGAAGGAGAGGGAGAGATGTCAAGGAGATCTTGAAAGGAAAACAAAGGTGAAGAAGTGGGTGATGCAGTTGACGGGGAAGCATGATCAGTAGAGTGGAGGAAATTAAAGTCATCAGAAGCAAAATAATATAGAGAATCCTCTTCGAACTGAACATGGCGAGATATATGAACTCGACGAGTTGCGGGATCATAACAACGAGAACCTCAATGTTCTGAACTAATTCCTAAATAAACACAAGAAACAATTCTGGGAGACAATTTATCACATTCGTGAGATGACAGAAGAACAAAAACATTGACAACCAAAAACACAGACTAGATCATAACGGGGAGGATGAGTATAAACACGACTATAAGGAGTAGTACCAGAAAGAGAGCTAGATGGAGTGATATTATTGGCATGAGTCGCGGTGAGAATGGCCTCAGCCCAGAAACGACGAGGAACAGAGTAAGAAATGAGCATGGATCTAGTAGTATCGAGAATATGACGATGTTTGCGTTCAGCAACACCATTTTGCTCATGAGTGTAGGGACATGACTATTGAAAGATAGTCTCATGAGAGGACATGATAGAGCGCATGGTAGAGGATAGGTACTCTTTGGCACTATCAAAACGAAAAACTTTAATACGAGATTGCCATTGAGTAAAAATCATAGTAGTGAAGGCTTGATAAGCAGTAAATATGTCAGAGCGATTCTTAAGTATATAAACTCATGTCAAACGAAAGAAATCGTCGATAAAACTAACATAATATAAGTAGTCAGATGAAGAAGACAAATGAGCTGGCCCCTAAATATCAGAATGTACTAAATCAAATACGAAAGTGGATACGGATGTGCTCATTTTAAATGGTAAAGTAGTTAATTTAGCCAATTTATAACCAGTACATGACTCAATACTAGAACTAGATGATACAGGACCAAGTACTCCAGACTAAATAAGACTCTCTAGCTTTTTATTAGACACATGACCAAGTCGTCTATGCCATAACTTGGCAGGAAGTGCGGTAGAGGGTTTTGACGAACGAACAGAAGCAACAAGAGAACGTAGACGTATGGACTATGGAAGGTGAAGATATTCTAGAAAATACAGCTTGTGCCTCCTACGACCAACCCCAACCATCTTGTTCGTCTGTGGATTCTGTACAATACAAGTATCAGAAGAAAATGAGACAAACAAGCCAGCCATACATAAAAAGCTAATAGAAATTAAATTAAACCAGAGTTGAGGAGCCACATAGACGGGACCAAGTGTTAGACGACCAGATGGATCATTTTGTAGGGTAATAGAGCCATATAGAGTAATGGATAATGGTTGTCCAGTAGCTGTGTAGATAGGGGGAAGAGAGGATGAAGCGAAGACAGAGGATAAAAATGAGGCATTACAAGTCATATGAAAGGAATAGCCTGAGTCAAAATCCATAGTTCATTCATACCAGAGACCGAAGGATTAGCTGAAGAACCATCAAAATGTATACCAGAGAGTTGTACAACGGATGTAGAGGTGATATGCTGAAAAGCATCAAGTTGACAGCGAAGACTTTCAATAGTGGGAATAGTAAAGTCTAAAGTAGTAGAAGATATAGCATTGGCCAACAATCTTGGTGTACGAGAGGGTTGAGACCGAGGGGTCGCCGACCACGACCAGTACCTGAGGAATGTAACTCAGGATGAAGCTTGAAGCATGTCTCAATGCGGTGTCCTTCCTTCTTGTAATATTTGCAAGAGAGCTTAGATCGAGCCTGTGGAGAGGGAGCCTGTGAAGAAGTATGATTCATAACAAGAGCAGTGACAGGTACAGATAGAACAGTCTCGAGTGAAGAGGTAGGAGTGTCTGTTGACAAATTGAGTCGTGTTGTCTACTGCCGGGTCTCATAGCAGTGAGAGCTCACATAACTGAGGCCAAAGTCTGAAATTGAGGCTGATGAAGTAGTTGATCAGGCATAGTTGAATATTCAGGAAGGGGCTGAAACAATTGATGCACCTCATGTTGTTCGTACCAGACTAGCCAGTCTTCATATGTGGAATTACGTCCAAGAAGTATAGAGGTAATTCTGTCCAAAATGCTTGCATTTTTCCAAAATGGGACTGCAGAGATGAACTACCTTTGCGTTGTAGAGTAATGCATTGCAAAAGTTATCCCTCCCATGCACCCGAGCACTCAGTGAAATGCTCAGTGAGACAAGTCCAAATGGACCGAGCAGAGGGAAGTGAGCCAATCTCGACAGTGAGACCAGAGCCAACATAGCGAGTGAGATAATCCATGACACGAAATTCCTACAATTGTCGGTCTGAACTCTCCTTGATATAGAGAGCACGAGCAGTCTGAAGATCGACATCACCACTGCTAGAGGCAATAGTACTGGATGAAGCAACAGTACTGATGGACAGTGGAACTAGTCCCGTACTTGTGAGATGATCAAGCAAACCAGCTCCACGTAAGGCATTGGTTATAATGGTGGACCACCCTGCCCAGTTACTTTGATCATTAAGGGGCAAAGGTGGTTTGAGAATCATCTCTGAAGGAGCCATAACATCAATATTGAGACGTTAAGACATCGAGATTGATTGAAACGACGATGCCGTTACTGACTGCAAAACGACAATGTCGTTCGTTTGAGGCCGAGAGACGATCTTGAAACGACAATGTCGTTAAAATAGAACCCGAATGTTAGAATGAAACCCGTAGGTTTAAAATAGAACCCGAATGTTAGAATGAAACCCGAAGGTTAAACGAGAACGCGAAACGCGTAAAGAGGCCGCAAAGCGGCAAGGCCAAAAAATCTGGCAGATGAACACAAAAAAAAGCGTTAAACGGCTACAAAGCAATAAGGTCAAGATTTGGCAAAAGAACGCAGAAGCGTTAAAAAAACTTTATTGGAAGGAAAATAGCCCTAGCTCTAATGCCATGTTAAAGTAAGAGAGAGAGAGAATCTTGGATAAATTTCCCTTAAGTTGAATATTCGGTGTGCACATATATTTACACAAGTAGAGGAGGGTGAGGTGTGTTCTCACAAGAAATGTGGGACTAAAACCCACTACAATACACTATTATCAACACAATAAAATTCTTATTGAAACTGACTCAATTGTTGTCTTGCACTTCCATAGTGCCCAATCTATGCAAGAACACAAAGCCCTTGGTGCCTTTTTAGGAATAAACCCAAGACACTTACCATATGGTCGACTCCCACAATCGCCTCTTGACCATCCTAACTATATTGAAGACCCAGGCGTCTACGTAAGTCCTAGGCACCCAACCTCATGGTTGTTATATTACCTAATTGCCATCAGTGTGGCCTTCCTTATGGCGAAAGACCTAGTCGACTTCAGCAAGTCCTAGGCACAACCTCAGGGTTTTAAAAGACCTTGTCAACTTCAGTAAGGTCTTGGCATTCGATTTCGGTTGAATTCAAAGCCCTTTGTGCCTTTTCAGGAATAAACCTCAGGCACTTGCCATATGGTCGATTCCCACAGCCGCCTCTCGACCATCATGGCTATATTGAAGACCCAGGCGTCTACATAAGTCCTGAGCACCCAACCTCATGGTTGTTATATTACCTAATTGCCATCAGGGCGGCCTTCCGCAGGGCGAAGGGCTTAGTCGACTTCAGCAAGTTCTAGGCACAGCCTCAGGGTTGTGAAAGACCTAGTCAACTTTAGTAAGTTCTAGGCATTCGACTTCGGTTGAATTCAAAGCCCTTGGTGCCTTTTCAGGAATAAACGCAAGGCACTCACCATATGGTCGACTCCTACAGTCATCTTTCGGCAATTTTGGTTATATTGAAGACTCAGGCGTCTACGTAAGTCCTGGGCACCCAACCTCAAGGTTGTCATTCTATCTAAAAACTCTTGGTGTTATCCTAAATAAACCCAAGGCATGAAGTCTGACTGCTCACTCGTCTTCGTCAAAAGGAATTAGGCACTACAACTTGCTAAATCCTTGTCGGCAAAAGACCTGACCACTTAGCTAAAGTAAGGTGCAAAGAGAACCAATCGTCTCGAACCACTAACATACGGGTCGACACAATATGATTAATTCACTACAGCACCAACACTCAGTTCTCTCAATCAGAACAAAATTACAAGTTAGCAAGGCGAAGAAACAATATGGAATAAATAAAGACAGACTCAAAGAGTGAGAACAAAGTCGATTTTTATTCCAAAGTGTAAACTTCATTACAAGTTCTTTACAAAATATTTACAAAGAAAAAGAAAAATGCAAGCCCTCAACTCTCTCGGCCGGGGGAGGTAGTTTCTCCATGGGCAGCAGTCTCGGATGGGGCAACAAGCTCGGTGGGGCGGCAGCCTTGGTAAAAGTCTCAGCAGCATCACCAAGAGGGTCCTTATCGAGCTCATCCCCTGACTTGTCACTCTCGTCACTCACCGCCAAATCTAACCCTCCCCCGCTTACCTCAATCTCCCTTAGGAGATCAAGGCAACAGGAGACGCGAGAAGGATAAAGACGGTCGGAAGGAGGGAGAGATCCAGGAGGGAGCAGCAAGACAATGTAGTCAACACCAGCCTTGCAAGTCAAGGCCACCTCAATATTACCCAAGGGACCATGGCAGCAGCCCTAGACCACCTTCATCCTATACTGCTCTGAATCGAGTTGAATGAGCTGACCCTCCAAGTCCTTGGCGAGTGTCACGGATGCCTGGTGAGCCAACCACTCTGCCTCGAGGTCTCGCCTCAACTGTTCAACCGGGAGACGATTCTAATGAGTGTCCTCCTCGAACGTCACTTTAAGGCACCTCTCGGATTCGAGTTCCCCAGTCAAAATCATCACCTGACCATCTCACTCGGAAAGACCTTGCTGAAGACGATCGGCTTCCTCCTTTAACTGGGCCATCTCGCTCTTGAGTTTAGCAATCGAAGCCGCTTGTTTGGCACTATGGGATTAGACCCCGTGGAGGAACTTCTCCCTAACATCCACCTCTCGGTGCCAGCAGGCTTCAACGCCATTCAGTTCAGCCTCCAAGGTGCCAACTCTCTTTTCTGCCTCTTCCTTGGCTGGTTTCTCTCTCGCTAGCTCTGCCTGCCAACCTTGCGGAGCATCGTACATATGCCGGAGCTGCTCATACAGCTCATGCTCTAGTAGAGCCCCCCGAACCAAGTGAGCCTTGAGAGCTAGATGCAAGCCGAAACTTGACATCCTCTTCAAGAACACATCGTCCTTCATGAGGGAGAGCTGTTGCACTGCCGTAATTGAGGCCGTCAGAGACCCTAAAATCAAAGTCTCCCTATCGAAGACGCCAGCGGGAGGAACTGTCGCTTTCGAGTAGCTACCTCCTAGGCGAACAGGGGCCCACCTGCACTCCCGTCCCCAGCGTCGCCTCTGCCTCCTCCCAAGATCAGGGTCAACGTGCGAGATCTAGTGGCGGAAAGGCTAAAGCTATTCTTGCTCCGTAGCGGCCGCCTCGCCGTTGACTCTAGTGAGGTGTTTCCACGTCTTCAAGCACCCTCAGCCAACCCAAACCGGCATCTTAACCTGCCATAGCGTTCGGCATCGACCAGGAGTGGCTCCGCGCGGTCTCTTCAGTCAGAGGACCCCAGCGTCAGCAGCTTATGCCCATGGGCCACCTCCCTCGACTCTGAGCGGATGGGTTTGTCGCAGGACAATGACTTTCGGCTGGACTCCTTAGCAGACCCAACTTGATCCTGTCTTGATGCCGCTGGGGCCTCGGCCTTTCTTGACTGCAAGCTTCTTGGTCCTATTTTCCACCCAAACAGTTGGGCGGCGGTTCGGTACGTGCGATTTTACTCGACCGTCTCCTAAGGGGCCAAGATTTCTTCTTAGCCTTTGTTTTGCGGGCCTTGGTGGAGGATGCCCGATCCGCCCTTGCCTCCCCTTACTTGTTTTCTTCGCAGGGGGAGGGGCCAGGCATTCCTGCCCTAAACGTATCAGCACCTTCAATCGGCGCGAGGATACAAGCATATGCCGCCACCCAAAATGATGCCGCAGTCAAAAGGTTGACCACTCTCTGAGACCTGGCATAGGATGCGATCTTCTTGAGCTGCCAGCTTCTTCGTCAGGTTCTGCCGGAAGGCCAAGCGGCCTCAAAGCATTGCGCTTGGTTATTCTCTGGCCAGTTGGAGTACAGGGAGCACGTCCGTGCGCTGCCGAACACCCATAGGAAGTGCTCCTTCAAGTCCCTGTTGACTCCGGAGTCATCCGTTAACAAACGGTTGAAATCCCCACTATAATTAAAGACAATAGTGTGGATCCTTTTATGTCGATTTGACGGCCGCCAAAGCCCCGAACAAGCGCAAATTCGGGCAGCGTTAAAAAAATGGGGAGGCGGGCCCCCCCCCCCCGCCCCGCCGCCCCGGCCCGCCCGCCGGGGTGTGCTGACGGCGGCGGCAAATGACCACAAAGAGCACAGCAAGACCCCAATGGCGTTTGGCGTATAAGTTGACGCTGGGGAAAAAACCCATAGCGATGGCACGCCATCCGCTTATAAAGGGGTTGACGTGCGCCGGTCAAAGCCGCATATATTCGAAGTGGGTCCAAGGTATAGCAGTGCCCTGCTACTGCATGGATCGTACACCACTTCATTTCTTCAACCGGCGCCACCAAAGTTAACAGACTTCAAGATGTTTAAGAGCTAGTAGTACAGTCCGAGCCTCTACAAACATAGACTTTGGCAGAGGATTGATCAGAAGCGAGCGTCCTCTCCTCTTGCTGGCTAGGAGCCCAGAAGTGTGAGAAGACATAAAAAATTTGCTTGAGAGCTTAGGAAATTTGCGACGAGAAGAGCGCTCGAAATTTTTTTTGAAGCCACGATATCTATATAAAGAGTTCTACCCCCCCCCCCCATTGAACTATTTAATAGTATTCGCAAGGCGACACATGGACTTAATCAGGCGGTCGCCTATTCGAAATAACGAGGCGAGATTCATCCCGAAAGTTCAAAACGTCTATCACAAGTCGATCGGCGCACTCCCTTTTTAATTCCTACGTCTTGTTCGCCTTCGAAAATCGAAGCCGTCATTATTAAATTTCTGACAACTAAAAAAACAAATTGCAATCGCGTCGTTCGAACAATAACGTTCGAACCGTAACGTTTCATACTTGCCCAGATAAAGGCTTCTAAGAAACTAGGCTAAATGACATTTAATTAACCAAGCGAATAAACCATGTCATAGTCGACCCCTGATAGCCGGTAGCTGACTTTCAGAGAAATTTCTCAGGCATCGACTCGAGAAGTCAAACACCGACTTAGAAGCGGTTGGCGCTAATTAGTTCTATTAGTTCTATACTTAGACTAAAAACTAAAGCCATCAGCCATACCTCGAGTTTAAACGTGTCTTTTTTAACAAAAAGATGAGTCGCCCTCGGATCACAGTTAGGATTTTTAAGTCATGAAGAAGCCAAGTCTCTAAGCAAACCACATTGAAATTTGTACAACACAGTAAAAGCCAAATTTCAAGATTTCAAACGTGCTTATTCATTCATGTCGATGAGATATATTTACAAGGCTAACAGAGTATAATATGTACAACAAAAATAGAGAGGAACGAGAGATTCTACAGCAAGCCTAAGAGAGTCCATCCCCGCACGCAGGAGATCAACGCGCAAGCGAGCTGCCTAGGAGGCAGTCGGCGAAGGCAGTCGAACAGTCTCAAAATGACTCCCCCTCTTCCTCGTCGAGATCAGCCCCTCTCCAACTAATGGCCTTCTTGTTTTGATTGATGTTTTAACAAATAATTTATAAACTGAATATTGTTTATCTTAGTGTTTGTTATTTTTATTTATTCTAGGCAAACAATGTGTTGAATGATGATGGAAATTACGCATAATAACGATCATCATCAAATAGAGGTTGGCGGAATATATGGTCATGAAGCCTTGCAATTTAAGTGGAAGACTTCAAGTTTCAAAGCTTCATCCGTAAAATGTACTAAGCTTGAGCTACATCGACGATAAAGATACATGGATAAATTTAGGTTACGGTTTTATATTATGCTTGTTGCAGACGCTTAAGCTCAATCATTATACACACATACACGCTTTTTGGTTTTGCTATATATATAGGTATATATACATGTTTGGTATTTATAAGTTTTTCAAACATTTAAATAGAAACATTGAATAAAATTAGAAAAACTTTTTGTTTCATGTTTATACATGCTTACATATCCGATTTCATCAATATCTAGTTTATTTAATGTCAATTATATCATATTTTATTGCATATATGTGTATTTTTAAAACATGTGTGCTTTGGTTATAGAACTTAACAACAAGTAGTTTATATCTTTTATCAAGTCTATATAATTAATTTTATAAAGTTCAAAACATGGTTTAGTCAAAACATCAAATTTTAAGCTATGTTCATTTTCAATGTTTTGGACTATTTTAAAAATGACGGTGATGATTTGTCCAATGGGAAGTGGTTTTTGCGAAAAACCACTTTTTGCTAACATGTTTATTATCATGTTTACAAATATTTCTCTAAGTTGTTACATTTTTTCAATTATTTGCTACTTTTAAAGAGTTTAAAAATAAGTTTATACTGTTTCAAATCAGGCTAATAATTTGTTATCAGTCGACTGATGAAAATGCTTCACTCGAACTGAAGAAAATCGCCTGGAATCATCAAAAGTATCTATTTTTTATCAATCGACTAATTTAAGCCGTCCGCTCAGTCGACTGCATGAGCTGGAAATTGCCTATAACGGTTAGTTCATCAGCTCGCACTGATAAAAACAGTCTGAGATGATGCTGTAATGGCTAGTTTTTTGCGTCAGCAGCTTATGCCACTGGGGCCACCTCCTCCGACTCTGAGCGAGATGGGTTGTCGAGGACAATGACTTTCGGCTGTGACTCCTTAGCAGACCCAACTTGATCCTGTCTTGATGGCCCGCTGGGGCCTCGGCCTTTCTTGACTGCCAGCTTCTTGGTCCTCATTTTCCACCCCAACAGTTGGGCGGCGGTTTCGGTCACGTGCGATTTTAGCTCGACCGTCTCCTAAGGGGCAAGATTTCTCCTTAGCCTTTTTTTGGGCCTGGTGGAGGAGCCCGACTCCTCGCCCCTTGCCTCCCCTTACTGTCTTTCTTGCATTCCTGCCCTAACTTATCACGCACCTTCAATCGGGCGAGGATACAAGATATGCCGCCACCCCAAATGATGCCGAGTCAAAAGGTTGACCACTCATCTGAGACCTGGCAATAGGAGCGATCTTCTTGAGCTCCTCTCGTCGGTTCTGGGAAGGCACGGCCTCAAAGCATCCTTGTTTATCTCTGGCCAGTTGGAGTACGGGAGCACGTCGTCGGCTCCGAACACCCATAGGAAGTGCTCCTTCAAGTCCCTGTTGGACTCCGGAGCATCCGTAACAAACTTGAAATCCCCACTATAATTAAAGAAATAGTGTGGATCCTTTTTAGTCGATTTGACGCCGACCAAATGCCCGAACAAGCGCAAATTCGGGACAATGCCGACGCGGCGGCAAATGACCACAAAAGCCACGAAGACCCCAATGGCGTTTGGGTAAATTGAGCTGGGGAAAACCCATAGCGATGCACGCATCCCTTATAAAGGGGTTGAGTGGCAGTCAAAACCTATATTCGAGTTAGGCCAAGTATAGCGGTGCCCTGCTACTGCCATGGTAGTACACCGCTTCATTTCTCACCGGCTCCACCAAAGTAAACAACTTCATGATGTCATAGAGCTTGTAGTACTGTTCGAGCTTTGTAGCGTAGACCTTAGAATAGATTAGCCTAAGGAGAGCGATCCTCTCCTTGTTGCGGCTAGTAGTAGAGATTTGAGAAGCCAACAGAATGATCTGACCGTAAGAACTTAAGAGAATTTGGAGAAGAAGAGCATTAGAAATTTTTTTGAACAGATATCTGTCAAGAGTTCTATAAACTATTTATAGTATTCAAGGGACACATGGACTTAATCAGGCGGTCGCCTCATTTCGAAATAAACAGGCGAGATTCATCCCGAAAGTTCAAACGTCTATCACAAGTCGAATCGCCACTCCCTTTTTAATCCACGTCTGTTCGCTCGAAAATCGAAGCGTCATTATTAATTTCTGACAACTAACAATGCATCGCGTCGTTTCGAACAATAACGTTTCGAACCGTAACGTTTCATATGCCCAATAAAGGCTTCTAGAAACTAGCTAAATGACATTTATTAAACAAGCAATAAACCATGTCATAGTCGACCCTCGATAGCCGGTAGCTGACTTCAAGAGAATTTCTCAGGCACTCGACTCGAGAAGTTCAAACACCGACTAGCAAGCGGTTGGCCTAATTAGTTCTATTAGTTCTATACTTAGACTAAAAACTAAAGCATCAGGCCATTACTCGAGTTTAAGACGTGTCTTTTTTAACAAAAAGATGAGTCGGCCCTCGGATCAACAGTTAGGATTTTTAAGTCCATGAAGAAGCCAAGTCTCTAAGCAAACACATTGAAATTGTACAACACAGTAAAAGCAATTTCAAGATCAAACGTGCTTTTTCATTCATTCGATGAGATATATTTACAAGCTACAGAGTATAATATGTACAACAAAAATAGAAGGACGAGAGATTTCTAAGAAGCCTAAGAGAAGTCCATCCCCGCACCAGGAGTCAACGGCAAGGAGCTGCTAGGAGCAGTCGGCGAAGGAGTCGAACAGTCTCCAAAAGACTCCCCCTCTTCCTCGTCGAGATCAAGCCCCTCTCCAAGCTAATGGCCTTCTTGTTTTGATGATGTTTTAACAAATAATTTATAACTAATATTGTTTATCTAGTGTTTGTGTTTTTTATTTATTCTAGGCAAACAATGTGTTGAATGATGGATGGAATTACGCTATAACGATCATATCAAATAGAGGTTGGCGGAATTATGGTATGAAGCCTTGCAATTTAAGTTGAAGATTCAAGTTCAAGCTTCATCCGTAAAATGTACTAAGTTGAGCTACATCGAAGATAAAGATAGCATGGATAATTTAGTTTAGGTTTTATATTATGTGTGTTGAGACTTTAAGCTCAATCATATACACACATACACGTTTTTGGTTTTGTATATATATAGTTATATATACATGTTACTTTAAGCTCAATCATATACACACATACACGTTTTTGGTTTTGTATATATATAGTTATATATACATGTTTTGGTTTTATAAGTTTATATATATAGTTATATATACATGTTTTGGTTTTATAAGTTTTCAAGTTTAAATATGAAACAATTGAATAAAATTAGAAAATACTTTTTGTTTCATGTTTATACATGCTTACATATGATTTCATCAATATCTAGTTTATTTAATTCAATTATATCATATTTTATTGCATAATATGTGTATTTTGATAAAACATTGTGCTTTTGGTTATAGACTTAACAACAATAGTTTATATCTTTTATCAAGTCTATATAATTATTTTATAAAGTTTCAAAACATGGTTTAGTCAAAACATCAAATTTTAAGTATGTTCATTTTCATGTTTTGGACTATTTTAAAAAATGATGAGATTTGTCAAATGGGAAGTGGTTTTTGAAAACCACTTTTTGTAACATGTTTATTATCATGTTTACAAATATTTCTCTAAGTTTTACATTTTTTGAATTTATTTGCTACTTTTTAAAGAGGTTTAAAAATAAGTTTTACTGTTTCAATCAGGCTAATAATATGTTATCAGTCGACTGATGAAAATGTTCACTCGACTGAAGAAATCGCCTGGAATCATCAAAAGTATCTATTTTTATCAATCGACTAATAAGGTCGTCAGTCGACTGATGAGCTGGAAATTGCCTATAACGGTTAGTTCATCAGTCGACTGATAAAATCAGTGAGTCTAATGATGCTGTAATGGCTAGTTTTTTCTAGGTTTTGTCTATTTTGGGTTTTTAATCTTTTTGCCTTGTTTTCTCTTACCTTTGAGGTTTTTATAAATACCCCTACATATCATCAGTTCATTTTAATCAAGAAAAAAGTTTTAAAAGAGTTTTACAAGTTTGTTTTTTAAGTTTGTTTAAGAGTTTTTTGTGAAGAAATTTTCACAAGAGCTTGAGGGGATCATTCATACCAGAGACCGAAGGATTAGCTGAAGAACCAGCAAAATGTATACCAGAGAGTTGTACAGCGGATGTAGAGGTGATATGCTGAAAAGCATCAAGTTGACAGCGAAGACTTTCAATAGTTGGAATAGTAAAGTCTTGTGACGCCCCTGGGTTCACACAAGGCTGCAGTCCAAGGTGAAACCAAGAATGTCAAACCTGTTATGCACCACACCGTGCAATAACATGTTTCACCATCACAATTAACATCTATCTAGTAGAATCAATAACTAGTGTAGGTACAAAACAGGTAAAAGATAATACAAGGAATACTGATGAAATGATAATAGTCACATAAATATCTCATCATCCAACAATACAGAAATACATAGTCAAGATCTGAGTAAAAAAAATACTCAATAAGTCTCAAATACAAATATCTGATGAATAGGGAAATAAGGCACACAGCCTTTACAACTTCTAGAATAATACCCTCAAATGTCTAACCACACTACTGTGGAGCTCAAAGAAAATGATACATAGCTAGAGAGTAAAGCTGAACACTAAAGTGGTCTGCTATCAACCTGCGACTCTCCGTACTCCTGGCTCATGACCTGAAAGGGGGAGGGACAACGAGCGTCAAAGCGGTAGCGAGTAACATCACAACCAACCCTAAGGGAACATGGCTCGTTGTATAAGAAAATACTGATAATATATAATAGATCTAAAATCATTGATTCTACTAAAGAGGGTTTTAGTATTTAGAAATTTACAACACGAGCATAGGTACGTCGAGCGAAATAATCCAAATAAGGAAACCCTCATGTATATACCTTGTATCTCAAATTGTAAATCTCTAAACACCAAACCCGAGATTCTAGTACAGAAACAATAAATCAAGAAATACAGCTAATCTCAGAACAAATTACAGTGCCATACCATAACTAACATGAATGTCATATTATTACTTGCATAAGTGTCATGTCAACATCATGTCGTGAACTTCTATGAAGAAGTCATATGCAGGGTTAAGAACTATGTCCAAATCAGGAACTATTTATGTCGTAGTTTTCCAAACTCATAGATTAAGTGGCAAATGTCCAACACGAGGACTGGAATGAATTTATAGTCCAACACGAGGACTTCTATGGATTATAGTCCAACACGAGGACTGAAATGGTGAAAATATCGCTGAGGTACATAGTGAAATCTACCTATATCGATTCACAATCAAATCAGTGTATAAGTCAAGTCAGTGAATATATCCATAATTGGTACCCTTAAGTCATCTATCGTGCCTGGGTACATAGAAAGACTAAATACAAATGTCAGATAGTCCAGTCAAACTCTCAAACATGAGTGAAATATTCAAAATACACAAAACAAGACATGTACAAACAGATAACACGGCGGTCGACCGCACCGGTCGACCGCACTCTGATATGCAACTAGCGGTCGACCGGAAGAACGTCGCGGTCGACCGAAATAATTGGCGGTCGACCGAAATAACGTCACGGTCGACCGAAAAATGTCGCGGTCGACCGAAATAAAGTCGCGGTCGACCGAAGCCTCAAAACGAGCTCAGCGGTCGACCGCGTCGGTCGACCGCCGAGCGGACAGAAACCCAAATCTGGGTTTCTGTCAGCTCGAAACCTGAAACAAAAATTTTGACATTCTTTGATAATAAGAGTTTTAATGATTCAAAAATCATACTGAAGATAAACAACTAAACCCAAGCTTGAAATCTACATTTTCAATGTTCTAAATACATGAGAAACAAATTGAAAATCTTTTAATAACAATAAAACGTGGTTTAACTCTTTTTAGAAAAAGAACCCAGATCTAGATCTTTACTAAACAGAAAAATTTGTAAACTTTTATACTGAAACCCTTGATTCTTGTTAGCCATATCATAGAGAGTTCATTGTTATACAAAATACCCTTTTGGCTCGTTAAAACTCATAAAAATCCAACAGAAAATCCTAGAAAACAGGGGTGAGGGATTGGGCGAGATGATACTCGCCTTAGATGCTGACAACTGCTCTGGAGATGATCCTCCTTTGCTCAAATCCGCGAAAAATCCCCTGGAACTCCTCCAAACTCCCCAAATCACCAGGTCCAGCTAGGGTTTTGAGAAAAGAGGAATGGGGCTAGGGTTTTACGTTTGGGCTGAAGGGGGAGGCTCTCCTGGGTTGAAATAGAATATATACTAAAACCCTAACCCGACCCGAAACCCAATAGGACCAAAACAAAACCGTAAAAGAAAATGAAGCCTGAAACTCTCTGTACGCTGGTCGGTCGACCGCACCGGTCGACCGCGTCGGTAGACCGCTCAGCACAGAAATGCCTTCTGTAGGCATTTCACCTGCTGGCCATATACCACTCGATTTCTCTCACTTGTATACACATGCTGGGTTCCTAAACCCCGGAAAAAAAATATATACATCTTATATATATATGGTTATTTATCATCAAAGAAAGATTTATTACTATTAATCACACCATTTCATTATAAAATTTCGGGGTTTTACAAGTCTGAAGTAGTAGAAGGTATAGCATTGGCCAACAATCTTGGTGTACGAGAGGGTTGAGACTGAGGGGTCGCCGACCACGACCAGTACCTGAGGAATGTAACTCAGGATGAAGCGTGAAGCATGTCTCAATGAGGTGTCCTTCCTTTTTGTAATATTTGCAAGAGAGCTTAGATCGAGCCTGTGGAGAGGGAGCCTGTGAAGAAGTATGATTCATAACAAGAGCAGTGACAGGTACAGATAGAACAGTCTCGAGTGAAGAGGTAGGAGTGTCTGTTGACAAATTGAGTCGTGCAGTCTACTGCCGGGTCTCATAGCAGTGAGAGCACACATAACTGAGGCCAAAGTCTGAAATTGAGGCTGATGAAGTAGTTGATCAGGCATAGTTGAATATTCAGGAAGGGGCTGAAACAATTGATGCACCTCATGTTGTTCGTACCAGACTAGCCAGTCTTCATATGTGGAATTACGTCCAAGAAGTATAGAGGTAATTCTGTCCAAAAAGCTTGCATTTTTCCAAAATGAGACTGCAGAGATGAACTACCTTTGCGTTGTAGAGTAATGCATTGCAGAAGTTATGCCTCCCATGCACCCGAGCACTCAGTGAAATGCTCAGTGAGACAAGTCCACATGGACCAAGCAGAGGGAAGTGAGCCAATCTCGACAGTGAGACCAGAGCCAACATAGCGAGTGAGATAATCCAAGACACGAAATTCCTACAATTGTCGGTCTGAACACTCCTTGATATAGAGAGCACGAGCAGTCTGAAGATCGACATCACCACTACTAGAGGCAATAGTACTGGATGAAGCAACAGTACTGATGGACAGTGGAACTAGTCCCGTACTTGTGAGATGATCAAGCAAACCAGCTACACGTAAGGCATTGGTTATAATGGTGGACCACCCTGCCCAGTTACTTTGATCATTAAGGGGCAAAGGTGGTTTGAGAATCATCTCTGAAGGAGCCATACCATCAATATTGAGACGTTAAGACATCGAGATTGATTGAAACGACGATGCCGTTACTGACTGCAAAACGACAATGTCGTTCGTTTGAGGCCGAGAGACGATCTTGAAACGACAATGTCGTTAAAATAGAACCCGAATGTTAGAATGAAACCCGAAGGTTTAAAATAGAACCCGAAGGTTAGAATGAAACCCTAAGGTTAAACGAGAACGCGAAACGCGTTAAGAGGCCGCAAAGCGGCAAGGCCAAAAAATCTGGCAGATGAACACAAAAAAAGCCGTTAAACGGCTGCAAAGCAATAAGGTCAAGTTTTGGAAAAAGAATGTAGAAGCGTTAAAAAAAATTTATTGGAAGGAAAATAGCCCTAGCTCTAATGCCATGTTAAAGTAAGAGAGAGAGAGAATCTTGGATAAATTTCCCTTAAGTTGAATATTCAGTGTGCACATATATTTATACAAGTAGAGGAGGGTGAGGTGTGTTCTCACAAGCAATGTGGGACTAAAACCCACTACAATACACTATTATCAACACAATGAAATTCTTATTGTAACTGACTCAATTGTTGTCTTGCACTTCCATAGTGCCCAATCTATGCAGGAACACAAAGCCCTTGGTGCCTTTTTAGGAATAAACCCAAGACACTTACCATATGGTCGACTCCCACAATCGCCTCTTGACCATCCTAACTATATTGAAGACCCAGGCGTCTACGTAAGTCCTAGACACCCAACCTCAAGGTTGTTATATTACCTAATTTCCATCAGTGTGGCCTTCCGTATGGCGAAAGACCTAGTCGACTTCAGCAAGTCCTAGGCACAACCTCAGGGTTTTAAAAGACCTTGTCAACTTCAGTAAGTTCTTGGCATTCGATTTCGATTGAATTCAAAGCCCTTTGTGCCTTTTCAGGAATAAACCTCAGGCACTTGCCATATGGTCGATTCCCACAGTCGCCTCTCGACCATCATGGCTATATTGAAGACCCAGGCGTCTACATAAGTCCTGAGCACCCAACCTCATGGTTGTTATATTACCTAATTGCCATCAGGGCGGCCTTCCGCAGGGCGAAGGGCTTAGTCGACTTCAGCAAGTTCTAGGCACAGCCTCAGGGTTGTGAAAGACCTAGTCAACTTTAGTAAGTTCTAGGCATTCGACTTCGGTTGAATTCAAAGCCCTTGGTGCCTTTTCAGGAATAAACGTAAGGCACTCACCATATGGTCGACTCCTACAGTCATCTTTCGGCAATTTTGGTTATATTGAAGACTCAGGCGTCTACGTAAGTCCTGGGCACCCAACCTCAAGGTTGTCATTCTATCTAAAAACTCTTGGTGTTATCCTAAATAAACCCAAGGCATGAAGTCTGACTGCTCACTCGTCTTCGTCAAAAGGAATTACGCACTACAACTTGCTAAATCCTTGTCGGCAGAAGACCTGACCACTTAGCCAAAGTAAGGTGCAAAGAGAACCAATCGTCTCGAACCCCTAACATACGGGTCGACACAATATGATTAATTCACTACAGCACCAACACTCAGTTCTCTCAATCAGAACAAAATTACAAGTTAGCAAGGCGAAGAAACAATATGGATAAATAAAGACAGACTCAAAGAGTGAGAACAAAGTCGATTTTTATTCCAAAGTGTAAACTTCATTACAAGTTCTTTACAAAATATTTATGAAGAAAAAGAAAAATGCAAGCCTTCAACTCTCTCGGCTGGGGGAGGCAGTTTCTCCATAGGCAGCAGTCTCGGCAGGGGCATCAAGCTCGGTGGGGCGGGAGCCTTGGTAAAGGTCTCAACGGCATCTCCAAGAGGGTCCTTATCGAGCTCATCCCCTGACTTGTCACTCTCGTCACTCACCGCTAAATCTAACCCTCCCCCGCTTACCTCAATCTCCCTTAGGAGATCAAGGCAACAGGAGACGTGAGAAGGATAAAGACGGTCGGAAGGTGGGTGAGAGCCAGGAGGGAGCAGCAAGACAATGTAGTCAACACCAGCCTTGCAAGCCAAGGCCACCTCAATTTTACCCAAGGGACCATGGCAGCAGTCCTAGACCACCTTCATCCTATACTGCTCTGAATCGAGTTGAATGAGTTGACCCTCCAAGTCCTTGACGAGTGTCACGGATGCCTGGTGAGCCAACCACTCTGCCTCGAGGTCTCGCCTCAACTGTTCAACTGGGAGACGATTCTAACGAGTGTCCTCCTCAGACGTCACTTTAAGGTACCTCTCGGATTCTAGTTCCCCAGTCAAAGTCATCAGCTGACCATCTCACTCGGAAAGACCTTGCTGAAGACGATCGGCTTCCTCCTTTAACTGGGCCATCTCGCCCTTGAGTTTAGCAATCGAAGCCGCTTGTTTGGCACTATGGGATTGGACCCCGTGGAAGAACTTCTCACTAACATCCACCTCTCGGTGCCAGCAGGCTTCAACGCCATTCAGTTCAGCCTCCAATGCGCCAACTCTCTTTTCTGCCTCTTCCTTGGCTGGCTTCTCTCTCGCTTGCTCTGCCTGCTAACCTTGCGGAGCATCGTACATATGCCGGAGCTACTCATACAGCTCATGCTCTAGTAGAGCTTCCCGAACCAAGTGAGCCTTTAGAGCTAGATGCAAGCCGAAACTTGACATCCTCTTCAAGAACTCATTGTCCTTCATGAGGGAGAGCTGTTGCACTACCGTAATTGAGGCCGTCAGAGACCCTAAAATTAAAGTCTCCCTGCCGCGAGAGACGCCAGGCAGGAGGAAACTGTCGCTTTCGAGGAGCTACCTCCCTAGGCGAGCCAGGCGGCACCGGCACTCCCGCCAGCATCGCCTATGCCTCCTCCTAAGATCAGGGGTCAACGTCGGAGATCTAGTGGGGGAAAGGCTAGAAGCTTTCTTGCTCCGTAACGGCCTTGCCCGCGTTGACTCTAGGAGGGGTGTTCCATATTCTTCAGCACCCTCAGCCAGCCCAACCAGCTCCTTACCATGCCTATAAGTCAGCTCGAGCCTAGGAGTTGGCTCGGCGGTCACTTCAGCAGAGACCCCAGTGTCAGCAGCTTATGCCACCGGGGCCACCTCCTCCGACTCTGAGCGAGATGGGTTGTCGAGGACAATGACTTCGGGCTGTGACTCCTTAGCAGACCCAGCCTGAGCCTGTCTTGATGGCCCGCTGGGGCCTTTGCCTTTCTTGACTGCCAGCTTCTTGGTCCTCATTTTCCACCCCAACAGTTGGGCGACGGTTTCGATCACGTGCGATTTTAGCTCGACCGTCTCCTGAGGGGCAAGATTTCTCCTTAGCCTTTTTTTGGGCCTGGTGGAGGAGCCCGACTCCTCGCCCCTTGCCTCCCCTTACTGTCTTTCTTGACTGCCAGCTTCTTGGTCCTCATTTTCCACCCCAACAGTTGGGCGACGGTTTCGATCACGTGCGATTTTAGCTCGATGTGCCACCCAAAGTGATGCCGAGTCAAAAAGGTTGACCCACTCCTGAGACCTGGCGTAGGTGCGGATCTTCTCGAGCTGGCACCTCTCGTCGGGTCTGAGAAGGCATGGCCTCAAAGCATCCTTGTTTATCTCTGGCCAGTTGGAGCAGGCGAGCACGCCGTCGGCTCCGAACACCCATAGGAAGTGCTCCTTCAAGTCCTTGTTGGACTCCGGAGCATCCGTCACAAACTTGAAATCCCCACTATAATGAAAAAAATAGTGGGGATCCTTTTTCGTTGATTTGACGCCAACCAAATGCTCGAACAAGTGCAAAGTCGGCACAATGCCGACGTGGTGGCAAATGACCACAAAAGCTACAAAGACCCCAATGGCGTTTGGGTAAATTGATTTGGGGAAAACCCATAGCAATGCACGCATCCCTTATAAATGGGTTTGAGTGGCGCGGTCGAAGCCATATATTCGAAGTGGCCAATATAGCAGCGCCCTGCTACTGGCATGATGTACACCACTTCATTTCTCACCGCGCCACCAAGAGTGAACGACTTCAGGATGTCGTAGAGCTAGTAGTACTGTTCGAGCTCTACAACATAGACTTTGGAGAGGATTGATCGAAGAGGAGCGATCCTCTCCTCGTTGCGCTAGTAGCAGAAGTTTGAGAAGCCATAAAAATTTCTTGAGAGCTTAGGGAAATTTGAGAAGAAAGAGGTTGGAAATTTTTGAGCAGATATTTATAAGAGTTCTTCTCTCCTCCCCCCCCCCCCATTGAACTATTTATAGCATTCAAGGGACAGATGGACTTAATCAGGCGGTCGCCTCATTTCGAAATAAACAGGCGAGATTCATCCTGAAAGTTCAAAGTCTATCACAAGTCGAAGCGCCACTCCCTTTTTAATCCACGTATGTTCGCTCGAAAATTAAAGCGTCATTATTAATTTTTGACAACTGACAATGCATCGCGTCGTTTCGAACAGTAACGTTTCACATGCCCAATAAAGGCTTCTAGAAACTAGCTAAATGACATTTATTAAACAAGCAATAAACCATGTCCTAGTCAACCCTTGATAGCCGGTAGCTGACTTCAAGAGAATTTCTCAAGCACTCGACTCGAGAAGTTCAAACACCGACTAGCAAGCGGTCGGCCTAATTAGTTCTATTAGTTCTATACTTAGACTAAAAACTAAAGCATCAGGCCATTACTCGAGTTTAAGACGTGTCTTTTTTAACAAAAAGATGAGTCGGCCCTCGGATCAACAGTTAGGATTTTTAAGTCCATGAAGAAGCCAAGTCTCTCAGCAAACACATTGAAATTGTACAACACAGTAAAAGCAATTTCAAGATCAAACGTGCTTTTTCATTCATTCGATGAGATATATTTACAAGCTACAGAGTATAATATATACAACAATAATAGAAGGACAAGAGATTTCTAAGAAGCCTAAGAGCAGTCGGCGAAGGAGTCGAACAGTCTCCAAAAGACTCCCCCTCTTCCTCGTCGAGATCATGTCCCTCTCTAAGCTGATGGACTTCTTGTTTTGATGATGTTTTAACAAATAATTTATAACTAATAATGTTTATCTAGTGTTTGTGTTTTTTTATTTATTCTAGGCAAACAATGTGTTGAATGATGGATGGAATTGCGCCATAACGATCATATCAAATAAAGGTTGGCGGAATTATGGTATGAAGCCTTGCAATTTAAGTAGAAGATTTAAGTTTAAGCTTCATTCGCAAAATGTACTAAGTTGAGCTATATCGAGATAAAGATAGCATGGATAATTTAGTTTAGGTTTTATATTATGTGTGTTGATACTTTAAGCTCAATCATATACACACATACACGTTTTTGGTTTTGTATATATATAGTTATATATACATGTTTTGGTTTTATAAGTTTTCAAGTTTAAATATGAAACAATTGAATATAATTGGAAAATACTTTTTGTTTCATGTTTATACATGCTTACATATGAATTCATCAATATCTAGTTTATTTAATTCAATTATATCATGCTTTATTGCATAATATGTGTATTTTGATAAAACATTGTGCTTTTGGTTTATAGACTTAACAACCATAGTTTATATCTTTTATCAAGTCTATATAATTATTTTATAAAGTTTCAAAACATGGTTTAGTCAAAACATCAAATTTCAAGTATGTTCATTTTTATGTTTTGGACTATTTTAAAAAATGATGAGATTTCTCAAATGGAAAGTGGTTTTTGAAAACCACTTTTTGTAACATGTTTATTATCATATTTACAAATATTTCTCAAAGTTTTATATTTTTTTGAATTTATTTGCTATTTTTTAAAGAGGTTTAAAAATAAGTTTTACTGTTTCAATCAGACTAATAATATGCTATCAGTCGACTGATGAAAATGTTCAGTCGACTGAAGAAATCGCCTAGAATCATCAAAAGTATCTGTTTTTATGTTTTTATGTTTTTATGTTAGTCGACTGATCAGTCGACTGATGAGGTCATCAATCGACTAATAAGGTCGTCAGTCGACTGATGAGCTGGAAATTGCCTATAACGGTTAGCTCATCAGTCGACTGATGAAATCAGTGATAGAATGATGCTGTAATGGCTAGTTTTTTCCAGGTTTTGTCTGTTTTGGGTTTTTGATCTTTTTGCCTTGTTTTCTCTTACCTTTGGAGTTCCTATAAATACCCCTAAATATCATCAGTTCATTTTAACCAAGAAAAAAGTTTTAAAAGAGTTTTACAAGTTTGTTTAAGGGTTTTTAAGTTTGTTTAAGAGTTTTTTTGTGAAGAAATTTTCACAAGAGCTTGAGGAGATCATTCTTTGGTGTTTAGGCATTCAAGTCATCTCTCTCTCTCTCTCTCTCTCTCTCTCTCTCTCTCTCTCTCTTATCATCTTTAGAGAAGTGTTTCTAAACTCAATCTAGCTTTACATTTATATATAATTGTTTGATTATCATTTTATTAAGCTAGAGTTTATATTGAGTTTAGTTTTGATTTTATTTTCTTTGTTACACATGCCCACTTGAGCTTTTAGTATTTTCATACATAGTATATTTGGGGTTGTGAGATTGTAATATTGAGTTGGGCTTAATTGAGTTCTACCTTGTTTAGAGAATAATCATTTATTTGTGAGCTAAATTGTGAGGTTCACATTGTATTGCACAAATACACCAAAAGGAGTGTAGAGGTGAGAGACGTGGTCGGTCCCAAGAGGACTAAGGTCGATGGTAATGCCTAGAGGTAGGTCGTAATTCCGAGTACTTGTGGGAGACACGTAAGTGGCTAACACTTGAGGTGGATTTGTGTAGTTACATTGTGAGTGATTTTGAACGTTGATTGGTGAGCGTTAAAAACCGATATTGTATGGTGTAAACATTTTCGGGGGAGCGTTGATAACCCGGTGTGATAGTGGATTTCTCCCCAGGAGTTGGTAGCGGAGACGTAGGACGGAAGGTCCGAACTCCATGATCATTTGCTTGTGTTTGAGTTTGTTATTAGCGCATTTTCTTTCGTGTTTATCTTATATCACCATTGTCTATTACTACTTGTGTATATTGCCCTATCATATTTGTAGTTTGTTTATTTTACTCCTTGTTTGTATATGCTTTCATATAATTTGCTAGGATATTTGTTAATAAGTTTTAAATTGGCATAAATCGAATTAGATTAACATAAACCATATTCACCACCCTCTAGGGTTCTTTCCTAGTGGCATTAGTGTGACACCCTTGTTTTCACACATGGCTGTAATCCAAGATGATGCCAGAGATGTCAAACCTACCATGTACCCACACAGTTCAATAATAAGTTTTAACAATCACAGCAATATCCTCTAGTGGAATCAAAATAAAGTGCAGGTACAAAACAGGTAAAAAAAGGAAATAACTGCAATAGACATGATATAGAAAGAAGTATCTCATAAATAAATCATGTCTTAATGAACAACCTGGAATACATCTGATATCCAAAATGAATAAATATGTCGCGATAAGAAACAACTAAAAATCGTACTAAGGTACATTGCCTTTACATTATGAAATAAACTCTAAGGTTTGAACAAAAATATAAAACTATGGTGGAGCCTCTAATAAATCTCATGTGACAGCGACTATGCAAGAACTTCGTCATCCTGTGAGTCTCTGGTACTCCAAATTATTTGAAAGAATATTAAAAGAAAAAGAGCAACAACAAGAGCGTCATAGTGCTATAGCAAGATCATCTCCATCTGTCCCCAGTGGAAGGTCTGCTAGATAGAGTGGAGGTACTATCTATTAAACATAGTCTACCTAGATCATTTCCCCTGTATCTAATAGAATTAATATTTAGACACCTACAATATGAGACGTAGTATGTCGAGCGAAATAATACAAATATGGAAACCCTCATGTATATACTATATGTCCCGAATTGTAAACATCCAAACATTAATACCGAATTTAAGATAAATAATCTAAATGAAATAAACAATTAGAAATCTACAACACGAGACAGGTACGTCGAACGAAATAATTCAAACAAGAAAATTCTCATGTATATACCATATGTCTCAAATTGTGAATCGCTAATTATTGATCCCAACTAAGAAAATAAAGAAAAGCTGTAAAAGAAACTAAAGACATCAACATATCGTATTCATAATATCTTCCACTGTCACTGGGAAGATAGAATGAATACTGGCATAAATCCCGTGTACTTTCAAATGCAAAATACTTTGGGTCTTATATTTTAGTAGTGAGTTAAAAACTTATTTGGCATCTGCCAACGACTCGGGCTATCATTTAACTATCTGAATATAACTCCGTGCAAGATTTTGATACTTAGCATTATCATGTGCAACGGACTACCCTATAGGTATCCTAATAAGTGTACACGGCTCATTAGTCTCAGCGCGATCTCAGTGCGTAACATGAGTGCGGAATGACCTACCATATAGGTATCCTAGAAGTACGGCTCACAAGCCTCATCACACCCTCGTGCGGACGGACTGCTAGATAAAACATCCAAACCCGACTCAATGTCCTGTACAAATGGAATATCGACGCACTACCCCTGTAGTACTGAACTGAGCTCATCAACAATATCTAGAAGGTGTGTGTATAATATGTACTAAACTCTTTCTCAAAGTAATCGGGTCAAAACCCATCATAATTCCTTTCAGCATACCCATATGTGTGATACTACACTATTAAAGAATTTATGTATACAGAAGTACGGCTCGAAACCCGTAAACATATCTCAAACAGATGCAAAACAAAGATTCAGGCAACAGCCTTAGTAGTCGACTACTAGGCTTAGTAGTCAACTACACTGAGTCCATCCAGACTTTGTAATAACATATATCAGTATCAGTAGTCGATTATTAAAAATATTAGTCGACTACTCTGTAAACACACAGTTTCTATTATACTCAACTGAGCACAAGTAGCCGACTACTAAACTTAGTAGTCGACTACTCTATCAAGACACACATTCTTTCGTGCACAAACAATGATTATGTCAATTGTACATATCATCACATTAAAACAAGATTTTATACTTGGCATATGCCATAGGAATTATCTAAATCATCAAATTAAATTATTTTATCTTCCAAATTAGGGTTTAACATATTAATTAAATAATTTCTTTAATTAAACATGTTTATCTTACCTAGGTATCACAAATCTAGTGTTTAAGCATGATTAATTAACATGAAACTCAAAGAAACATTCACATAATATATTAATTATTTTAAATCAGCATATCTGCAGTTTTCTACAGAATATGACATTAGTAAATTGAGCATATCTTTCTCTAAACAAGCTCTTTTTAAGATTAGTTTTACATTTTGGAAACTAGATCCACATAGATATCATTTGGTACTGGTTTTGTTCAGTTTGGAGTTTATATAATATCTCAAATTTCCAGTTAAAGATTACACACGTGCAATAGTTTTCTGCAATCTATGATAAAAACAAAAACTAAACCTCTTTATAATTCAATTAAACAATAAATTAGGGTTAACATACGAGTTAAACATAATTATCAAGTTTAAAAAAATAAAAATTTAATCACCCCTAATGATCATGATCACGTTACTATCATAAACAATTATAAAAAGCTAATGATCTAGCATTGGGTTAACGTTTATCATCAAAAATCTCATCTTTTTCATATTAGGTTAAACCTTAAGCATGAAAACATTGATTAAACACTTTTATAATCATTAAACACTATGGGGATGGGTTTAGATGCAGATGATCTTGCCTTATCACGTGTGCAAACCTCTGAAACTGATGTGAAACGACTTCTCGTGATCAAACATCGTAGATCTCGCCTTTTCTATATATATATGCAAACCCGAAATAAACCCGTTTGACCTGAACCAGGAAACCTAGTCTGACTAGAAAAATAACATGCGGTATTTTGGCTGTAACTTTCGCATCGGACCTCGGAATGAGGTGATTTAAGATTTGTTGGAAAGCTATTGAATCGATTTATAACTTTTGTCTTTTGAGTTTTTCAGATTCAAACTATATCGGTGTGTAAAATATATAAACTCTTAACTGGTCACTTTTCCAGATTTCTCTCCGTGTATGTTTTGTGCATTTGCACTCATATATTCACAAATATACATTGAATTGATCTCAAATCAATTCCTATCATACTCAAACATCAAAATATGTTATATTTTCACCATATAGCATATTTATTATTATTATTCACATAATATTCAAATTTTTTGGGTTTTACATTCTTTCCCACTTAAAAAGAATTTTGTCCCTAAAATTTTGTAATCGTATCCTAGAGATTAATAATATCAGAAAAGCACGTTGAGGGGATAATCTAGACAAGAAAACCCTCATATACACATCTCGCACCATTAATCTCTAGATATGAAACATAAAAATATTTATACTTAACAATCTAGAATGTTAATTTTCCCACTCAACCTCTAACTAGACGGAACTAGTACGTCGGGCGAAAAATTCAAATAATGAACCCTCCATATATATACCATGTGTTCTGAATGATTAGGAGTTAAGTGTCAATACCTTCATTCTAGCATTAAGTATGAATATAACCATATAAACAATCCATAAATATCAATCAAAATCAATCAACCCACCTGCTCAAACAGGTACGGGTAGTCACGATGCATAACATATTCGTACCCCCGAAAATCATCATCGATATCTATACTTAACGGTCTAAAATGCAAATACTCTCAGTTAACCCCTAACTAAATGGAACAAGTACGCCGGACGAAAAATCCAAACAAGTAACCCCCCATATATATACAGTGTGTTCCGAATACTTAGGAGCTAAGTGCTAGTATCATCATTCTAGCGTTAAGTATAAACATGACCATACGGATAACCATAAATCATAAACAAATTATATTGAATTTTTAATTTACATGTTCAAACATGTGTGGGTAGTCATGACGCATATCCTCCTTGTGCTCCCATGAAGTCTCCTCAGTTGCTCTCCGGTTTCACTGAATTTTAACGAATGGTATCACCTTATTTCTAAGCTTCTTGTCCTCCCAAGAATGCATACCGGAATCTCAATCATAGTCAAATCATCGTGAATCTCGACCTCCAGTACGTCCAACACTCACTTCTCCTCCTTGTCGCGTAGATGCTTCTTAAGCATAGAAACATGGAAAATATTGTGTATGCTCGACATCGAGAACAGGCCAATGTACATCGGGGCAAGCTTGCCCCGTCTACCAAAACGTTGTACACCCTTCATTGGTGATACTTTTAACAAAATATAATCCCCAACCTAGAATTCTAATGGTTGTCGCCTCCGGTCTGCATAACTTTTCTGACGATTTTGCGCTATAAGAATGCGCTCTTGAATGACTGCTACCTTCTCCGTAGTCTGTCTAACAAGCTCCGGTCCAAGCAATAGACTATCTTATGGTTCTGCCTAATAATAGGTGATCTGCAAGGCATCCCATACAATGCTTCATACGGTACCATGTCAATAGTCCTTTGATAGCTATTATTATAGGCAAACTCAATCAATGGGATGTGGTCCTCCCAACTACCCTAAAAATCAATAACACACGCCCTCAACATGTCCTCCAATATCTGGTTCACTCTCTCCGTATGTCCATCCGTCTGTCGGTGAAATACACTAGAGTAAGATAATTGGCTATCAAAAGAGTTCTGAAAGCTTCTCCAGAAATATGCTAACTTCATCAACCGATCCACTATTACCCAAACTGAATCGTTCCCCTTCTTCGATCTCGATAATCCTATAATAAAGTCCATAGAAATATCTGCACATTTCCTCTCTGGAATGGGTAAAGGTTGTACTTGGCCTCTGATGTTCTGCCTTCACTTACTGTCAGGTGAAACACTTTCCACATACTCTGCAATCTCTCCACGTATGTCACTTCACCAAAAGTGTCTCTTAAGGTCCTTGTACATTTTCATTATGCTTGGATGCACAATGTACTTAGTACGATGCGCCTCATTGAATAAGTTCCTTCTTCAGTTGTGGATTTCCCGACATCACTAGTTGGCCTTTTATTCAAAGTCCTCTATCTGCTCCAATGGTCCAATCAGCCTTGGGCTCTTTAGAATTCTCCCCCTTTCGGAATTAAATCCAAGTGTCCTCTAGCTGAGCTCTAACCACTCTATCACTCCAAGATGGTTGCATGGACAAATCTCTAAAAAATGCGTTGTTCCGGCCTATCTCTGGTCTAAAGTCGAACTGGTTAATGTTGGACCCTAGAGGGGGGGTGATTAGGGTCACAAGGCTAATAATAGTGTAATAAAAATTGAGACAAGTAACAAACCACAAAAGAACAACAGTAGAAATAGAGATAGAGTAAGGAATCGTTATCCTTGTGACGCGCGATGTGTTAATGAGGTTCGGTCCGCTGACCTATGTCCCCGCTCCCCACTCTCGAGGAGAAACCACTACACAACCCGGTTTGGAAGCCAAAACTTCTTCTACACAACGATCTCCTCACGATCTCACAACTACATAGTTGATCTCCACTGGATCACACTCCCACACAATTCATCTTCACAAGATCAAGCTCTCAAACAGTAGCAATGATGTAAAAGCTCTCTTTACAAGTCCTTATGGCAAAGAGAAAGATTAAACTGAAGCTGGGATGTGAACTTGAGAAAAACACAGAAAAACAGGTTTTGAAAATTTTAGCTCTCAGTAAAATTGAAACTCTGGTTTTTCAAAAGCTTGGGACAATGAGGAAGAAGGAGTGTATGAGTTTAAATAGGAGAAACCAGCTATTTAAACCCATACTCTAATCCCCCAAAGTCTAGAAATAATCGGCACTGAGATTGTGTACAATCGGCGCTGAAAATAGTACAAAAGACCGTTTGAAAATAAGCGGCGGTCGACCGTAAAATATTCGCGGTCGATCGCGCTTCTGCGGTCGACCGCGGTGGTCGACCGTGAGAAATCTCGAGCTCACGGTCGACCGTGACGGTCGACCGTGAAAGTCTCTATTGCCCACTGACGAATGAACTCAGGCGCGGTCGACCGTCACAGTCGACCGCAAACTGATACATTCAAAATACTGTTTTGACTCACTTAAAAAATCTGTAAAATATTCATTTGACGTCCAAAAATTATAAAACTTTGTAAAATATTTTTAACACTAAAAACAAATTGTTTGAAAAAGGAATTTTGCTAATAGGTCCTCATACTTGTGAAAAATAGTATTTTATGAATAAACGCTCAAAACTATAAGTATGAAACCGTGTGTGTGATATTCCAATAGCTTCAATTTAAATCTAAACTATTTGCCTACATTTTAGTACTAGAGAGAAAATAAAAACTAGCTAATATCCTCACGTAGAATACAATTCTTTGAGTCTTGATATAGCTTGAGTTGGATGAAGCTTCTTATTGCATTTAGTGTTCTTGAATGAGCTTTGCTTCATCACTATGCCTTCTCCTCCTTTGGATATCATCGTTGTAGCGCATATTCCATCCAATCCTCTATAAATGGCACTAACAAGCTTGATATACGTATTCACTATATTTTCACTCAATAAGCCATTAGTACCGATAATGGTGGTTGTAAAACATCATCAAAACATAAGGGCTAACAGTTAAGTGTGTGGAGATCTCGATACAAGGAACACCTCAAAGCCGAAACCCGATGACGACGCTTCCTGCTCAAAGCATCTGTTACGACGTTCACCTTCTCTAGATAGTACTAAACCATGAACTCGTAATCCTTAATAAATTCAACACATCTCCGCTGTCTCTGATTTAGCTCTTTCTGAGAGAAGAGATACTTCAAAATCTGATGATCCGTGAATAGCTTGAACTGCACTCAATATAGGTAATGTCTCCATGTCTTCAGTGCAAAAACTACCGCAGTTAGTTCCAAGTAACGTGTAGGATAATTTTGCTCATGCGTTCTCAACTGACGTGAAATATACGCTACCACTCTCTGGGTCTGCATCAAAACACCTCCTAGACCCACTAACGATGTATCCGTGTAGACAACAAAGGTCTTTTCACTGTTCGAGATAGTCAAAACTGGTGCTGTAGTTAACTTAGCCTTCAAAGTCTCAAAGGCGTGTAAGTGGCGTGGCTATCTTCGAGAAGTCATGAATGAACTTCGTGTAATAGCCGGCCAAACCCAAAAAGCTACGAATCTCTGTGACTGTCGACGACTCCTAATCAAGTACGGTCGCAACCTTAGCTGGATCTACTACAATGCCCTCTCTACCGATGACGGGCCCAAAAATCTAACCTCAGATAGCCAAAACTTATACTTGCTGAATTTGGCATATAGCCGATACACCCGCAAAATCAATAATGCTAGTCGAAGATGTTGCTCGTGCTCTACCTCCAATCTCAAATATATAAGTATATCGTTAATAAATACTATCACGAACTGGTCGAAATATGGACGAAAAACCCTGTTCATCAAGTCTATGAATACTGCAGGTGCATTGGTTAGCCCAAACAGTATGACAAGAAACTCGAAGGACCCATAATGAGTTAGAAAGACGGTCTTAGGAATATATATCTCTCGAACCAACAACTGATGATAGCCAGAACGAAGATCAATCTTCGAGAAGTGCTACGCTCCATACAGCTGGTTGAATAAGTCATCAATCCTCAGTAATGGATACCTGTTCTGGATAGTGACCTTGTTCAACTCCTGATAATCTATACAACGACGCATATTGGCATCCTTCTTCTTTACGAAAAGGACCGACGTTCCCCATAGAGAATGACTCTTATGAATAAAACCCTAAGACAACAACTCATCTAGCTAAGTTTGTAGCTCCGTCATTGTAGGTAATAAAAATTGCCTTTAAATCCTTATCAGAGAAGTTCAGAACAAAACTACTAAAATCTCGTCCGAAATAGCAAAAAGGGGAAAAACACTGATAAAAAGGGGAGAAATACAGATATCTCCCAAACCGTAAGGAATTTGGCGAAACGGAGGAAGCAAACCAAAGCTCGCTTATAGCTCAAATGGCTCCGTCTCGTCGAGATAGGCGATTTTCATATATAATTCGTCCAATTCTGACTTACGGTTTGAAAATTACGGTCTATTCTTCGATCCATGCTCAGGAGCTCACCTGCAGCTCGAATTTTGCCTGCACGATCAAGCTCGCCTGCAGACCCAAGTCTGCCTGCACACCTGAGCTCACCTGTAGATCCAGCTCACCTACAAGCTCGCCTGCAGACCCAGCTCGCCTGCAAGCTTGCCTGCAGACCCAGCTCTTCTGCAAGCTCGCCTGCAGACCCAAGTCTGCCTGCACACCCGAGCTCGCTTGCAAGCTCAGCTCACCTACAAGCTCGCCTGCACCCTGCAGACCCAAGTCTCCCTGCAGTCCCAAGCTCGCCTGCAGACCCAAGCTGCAGACTCGCCAGCTCACTGTCAACTGCCCACTTGGAGTATGGGAACAGCTACATTAGTGGTCAAATCCCACAAGTCAAGGGAGAAAGCATGGCGCTCCTCACCTAGCAAGAATAGGGCGGCTGACAGGACCCCATAAGTGGTCACATCCCACAGCTAGGGCGGCAGACTCCCTTACCTCCATCAGTGGTCAAATCCCATAAGTCAAGAGAGAAAGCATGGCACTCCTCACCTAGCAAGAATAGGGCGGCTGACAGGACCCCCTAAGTGGTCATATCCCACAGCTAGGGTGGCTGGCTCCCTCACCTCTATTAGTGGTCAAATCCCACGAATCAAGGGATGGCCCATGCCATCCCTTACCTATTAAAACCCATCTTCAGCCAGCATGAAGAGGGGAGATTGGCTGTTGCATATTTTGCTGGCTAATGTCCCAAAGGTTGAACCTGGACTTTTGCCAAAGACTCCCTTATTTGAGAACTGAAGCTCCGGCAACAACTTTGATCGGATCGTCCAAGAGATGCAGACTCGGTACGAGCACCGAGCGAGGCGTCCTATCACGACCGAAGAACCCACGTTAAACAAGGAGGGCATTCCTTCCGCTTCTATTGTAAACATTTGATTATTAGTTTGTAATAAGCTATTCTTATCAATACAAACGAAATTCCCTGTTTTCGGGAAATCAAAATTTACACCTACAGTCATCTTAACTGGTATCATACGATAAGGAGCTCGAGATATCAGTGCTGTACCTGACTACAACTCGATACAGAACTCAACCTCTCACATAGAAGGTAACCCTGATGTTAGATCCTAGAGGGTGGTTGAATAGGGTCAATGCTAATCTAATTTCGATTTTATGCTAATTAAAAACTTTCTTGATTAATTAATTCTTACAAAAGATATATGAGTGAGTTATGAGCAAGAATGTAAAATACAAGCACAAAATAAATATACACAATGCAAACTCAAACATAATAATATGATCACGGAGTTCGAACCTTCCGTCCTACGTCTCTGCTCCCTACTTCCGGGAACAATCCACTATCACGACACACCCGGTTTGGAAGCTGGAACTTCTCTACACACTCAATTTTCTAGTTCACCGAAAACTCTACAAGACACTCACAATGAACATACATAAACTATAACCTCAAGTGTTGGTCCTCACGTATCGCCTCCCTCAAGTGCTCAGCTTTACTATCTCTCACTAGGATTTACTACCGACACCACTCCTTTTAGTATCGACTACATTCTCACCACACGCTCCTCTCGGTGTAAATATGTATTACAAAGTGAATCTCACAAATGAAGCTCAAGTATAATGATTTGTTCTCTACCAATGAATGAGAATACTATAAAGCTCGTTCTCACTAAATCACTCACCACTACTCAACAATATATTGTACGAATAATATTAAAAGCTCAATTAAGGTGTGAGTGATAAATAAGAACAATAAAATTCTAACTCAAATAGAACTAGCTAAGATATGAATATGAAAAGGTGTGAGTGATAAATAAGAACAATAAAATTCTAACTCAAATAGAACTAGCTAAGATATGAATATGAAAATCAAATAATAAATAAGCTAGATAAGCTAAGATATGAATATGAAAATCAAATAATAAATAAGCTAGATAAAAGAGTTAGAAATCTTCTCTATAAGCACAAGGACCTTTAGGAATGATGATGAGGAAGAATTCCTTAATTGAAATTAAGAGCTTCCTCCTTGTGAAAAACCTCTCTTTTGAAACAAAACTTAAAACAAGGCTAAAACACCTCTTAAACACTTATAAAACTTGTTAAAACAATTTTCTTAGTTAGTTGGAAACTTGAATGCAATGGGGTATTTATAGCAATCCAAAACATCAGTAAAAACCCAAGTAAAAAGGCCAAAAATTCATTTGAAAACAAAACAGGGAACTAGCTGTTACTATGCAACGGTTATCTTGGCGGTCGACCGCAGCGCCATAGTTGGTCGATCGCGAAAGGATGAAAAATACAACTACGTCTCTGAACAATACCACTCTGGTCGACCGCAGACAGCTAAAAAACTAGAGTTGGTCTCTGGATATTGTGTGGTCGACCGTAGCGACACACATGGTCGACCGAAAACTGAAATATAAAAACAACATGTTTGAAAATGGACTTTGAGCACATGTAAAAAATAATAAATGTTATCCAAAAATTGTGAAACTTTGGGAATACTTTATAAACATAAGAATGGACATATTTGAAAAGAAATTTTTGGAATTGCATTTTTCATTGTAAAAAGTCATCATTTTTGCAAAGTGTACATAACACGTGTTTTACATGAAACTTAAAAATGAATTTTGACAAGTAGAAATATGTTAAAACTTCATGAAATGTTTTTATACATATTATAAAGCATGAAAGTAATATAAACAAGAGCAATAAACCAATATTGCATTGTTTTAACAAATAAACTCATTTTGTAAGAGAAATAAAAAATGTATATGTGTGTGTGTGTGTGTATATATATATATATATATATATATATATATAGAGCTTGAAATATATTCACACAATATACATTACAAAATTACTAATATACACAAGTGATTGAGAATACGGCTTGATCTTGAATATTTAATTCCTTTATATGAACCTATAACAATCTACAATCACTAGCAAACAAGTTAGCTATAAATTGTTTGTAAAATCATCAAAACAAGAGAAGAGTGTAGGCTCAAAAACCAGAGTCATAACACCCGGTATGTCCTGAAAGACATCCTGAAAATCTGAGACGACTCTAATCTCACACAACTCAGCACTCCGATCTTTCAGCATCACCTGCTCAATATATGTTAGAAATGACTTCGCAAACTAGTTGTCTTGTGAGGTCACTATAATCAAATCAGACCCATCGGACGCTCGCAAACTGACTGTTTTTGCAAAATAGTCGATGCTAACATTGTAGGATGATAACCAATCCATACCAAGAATGACATCAAAATCCAATATCCACAAAATGATTAGATCTACAATAAACTCGAACTCATCTAAGCTGATGACACATCTCCTACAGACGCTCCCTAATAGAGATACCTCCACTAAAGGAGTAGAAACGGATAGCGGTACATCTAAGGGATGTGCGATTAACTGAAGCCTATCCATAAAGGCATGAGATATAAAAGAATGGGAAGCTCCGGAATCGAACAGGATCCGAGCTGGAAAAGAGTTCACTAAGAAAGTATCTTTTACTATTGTAGGCATATAAAATTGCTTATAGGTCCATTAGCACAGTTCGGCATAAACCGACGAACCAACGAGGCG
>NC_033798.1:21788946-21790459 GCF_001876935.1 Asparagus officinalis | reverse complement strand
CCGTATGGTCTCAACCAAAGGTAAGATTCGCAACAATCGTGCCTTTCTTATCCAGCTGTTGAAGGACTCGGCAACGTTTGAAGTAACATGGCCATACCTTAACAGCAAAGCACTAACAATAACAATAATTCCTTAAACTAAACATTAAAGGCCTAACCTTAACAACAAATATCCTAAACTTAACAGCAAAACCCTAGCAGAATAACTCTAACCATAACAATAAAAATCTAACCTTAACAGAAAACTGTAGGATAACTCTAACCTTAACAACTATAACAGTGCTGTAACAAAATAACGTCGGGACCAAGCTATCTTACCTTATACCAGGAAAATGCGCGTTTGCCCATCTCTCCGGGGAGTATTCCATTACAGTGCCTAACCTTAACAACAAATATCCTAAACTTAACAGCAAAACCCTAGCAGAATAACTCTAACCATAACAATAAAAATCTAACCTTAACAGAAAACTGTAGGATAACTCTAACCTTAACAACTATAACAGTGCTGTAACAAAATAACGTCGGGACCAAGCTATCTTACCTTATACCAGGAAAATGCGCGTTTGCCCATCTCTCCGGGGAGTATTCCATTACAGTGACATAAGCCCTGTGATCGATCGCTGCCAATTCTTTCATGTCATTATCCCATTCAGATATTGTGAACTTATAAGCCGCAGATTGTAACAGCTCGCCCAACGTAGTCGCGATATTTGCCTTGTGCCCAAAATCCTTCATCTTTTTTTTGAAATTCTCGACTAGATGCAGAACACACCTTGAATGGAATGCATCTGGAAAGAATTCCTCGACTGCTGCCCTGATACCCTTGTCGGCGTCTGAAATCATTACCAGTCGATGTGGAGGTTGGTAAGGATTTTCCCTATCATACAGTAACGTCCATAATCCTTGTAAGAACCATTTCCAGTTAACCTCATTCTCTTGGTCGCATACGCAATAAGCTAGGGGAAATATTCCCTGGTTGCCGTCATACCCAGTAGCGCTAAGTAGTATGCCTCTGTAACGATCTTTAATAAATGTTCCATCCAAAAACAATAGAGGCCTACACCCAGCAATGAACCCTTCAATACAGGCATTATAACTAATGAACAGTCGCCTGAACCTCCCGTCATCAGCATCAATAACAACACGACTCCCTGGATTAGTTGCATGCACCATGGATTCATACCTGCATGAATATAACAACAAAGCAGTACATTTAGCGAAGGATTCATAACCATAACAAATGATCTTCAAACTTCACGACCAACACGTATACTTAACGACGAACCAATAACTTTAACAACTAATACGTATAGTTAGCAACCAACACGTACACTTAACGTCGAACCGCCAACTTTAACAACTACTACGTATAGTTAGCAACCAAAAGGTAAGAGTGATTTCAGAAGAATAAAAAAGATAAGGACCATCTCAGTGAATCGTAAGCCTCATCATCGTCACCGAACAGGTCCTGTTGAGCTGTCTCCTTGCTCCACCACGCTTTACTGTAGTTAATC
>NC_033798.1:21761162-21777874 GCF_001876935.1 Asparagus officinalis | reverse complement strand
CGGTGTTTTCTCCTCTGTCGTTTTTCCCCCTCCAGATCTCAAAATTTGAGGAATCTTTTGAGGGGTGATTAAAGAGAAGAGAGGATTAAGAGGGAGATATTTAAGAAGGGAATTTGTTACTATAGCTACAGTAATAAATTAGTATTTATTGAGAGATCTCAGTTTGAGATCTGCTCTAAGTCTATAATTTTTTGTTTGATTAATAAGAAATTTACTGTGTGGCTCCCGAGGACGTAGGCAGTTGCCGAACCTCGTTAAACTTGGTGTATTTTCTCTATTCCACGTTTCTGCTGTTTTAGGAGTTTCAGCGTAATTCCCAACAACGAAGACATCTATCCTTATATAGAATAGAATTAATACCAAGCATTTCGGATAGTCGAATATAATGCATGGAGTATGTCGGGATTGCTTGTGCTACCGCCTTCATGAGTACTTTTTTCTTGGGAAGACGAAGACATCTATCCTTATATAGAATAGAATTAATACCAAACATTTCGGATAGTCGAATATAATGCATGGAGTATGGGGGGATTGCTTGTGCTACCGCCTTCATGAGTACTTTTTTCTTGGGAAGAGGAAGACATCTATCCTTACATAGAATAGAATTAATACCAAGCATATATAGTATGTAAGGCATCTCTAGTATGGTTCGAAACATTTTTGCTACAGAACAATACCCTATTTATGAACATTTATATTAACTTAGAGATGTTAAATGGGTGGGTATGGGTTTTAAATGGGCGGGCCATAAATGGGCGGGCATGTTTTGCCCATTTACCCATTTATGGCCCATTTAACATTATTTAAATGGGCGGGGTTTTGCCCGCCCATTTAATAAACGGGTCGCCCATTTGCCCATTTAATTATAATAACTATATATGTATAATACTTTTGGGGTGTTTTTTATAAACTTTTAGGGGTTTTTTTGTAAACTATTGTGGGCTTATTGCAAAGATAAAAGTACAGACCTCACACATTTGCAAAATTAACCTCAAATTTCCAAACCAAAAACCAAAAGATCAATAACAACAAAATGCGATCTTTGGGAACCAGGGGACTAAAGATCAGCTAAATACACAATGAACTTATCAGATACGTAATCATATAACAAAATTATGATTTTACGAGAACATGAAACATGATAGTAAATACAGGAACCAAAGCCAAGAGACCTGTAGCCTTCGAAAAATTGTCAAAACAGCTGATCATTGCTTTCACATAACCAACATCTCCTTTACAAAATAGCAAGAGGTCATCAGCATAGCACAAATGAGTTATATTGGACCAAGGCAACAAAATGAAAATTGATATATGGCGGGTAATGCCAAGCCTTTTGTACTTGAGACTTGCTCAGTGGTTAATGTCAAGCCTTTTGTTGTGGGAATGCGATGTTTCGCCTCTTTGGCAACAGATCCTCTCACTTTTCTAGCAAGCCCTTGCTCTTTCAAATGCCCACGTTGCTACCAAATAAGAAAGAAACTAATCAATATGCGAAAAAATTTATAATCATAGAAAAAGGTCCAGAAATATGATCTACATTTAGATAGCTACTACTTCAGCAAGATGAGAAAAAATTAAGCAATACATGTTACTGTTCATGCATGTAGCTAGCAACCGACCATACATAATTAGCACGCAAATGCATGCATGCATGCACGTTGATATCACGGTACAAATTTATTTTTATGCGGGTTCTCTGAGCAGTCGTTGTCGATCTAACGAATAAAAACGACAAGTTACATGAGTCAGAAGTGAACGATATGGGACATTCATGCTCTCGAAAACCCCAAGCATGAGCAAGTTGTACTTGTGCAGTTCATTGATAATACATAGGCATTTTGCATGTTCGCACTTTTGTTCTCGTATCTAGGGGCAAAGTCAAGTGGCATCACCCTAAATCATATAATAAATTAAGTATATGTGAACTTACACAGTTAAGTGACACCTCCAAATTATTTGAATAGTGAGCAATGACCCGTTAACTCTTAATGGACCAAACCTAAAAATAAAGTGATCCTCAAACCCATTCACTTAAATGGGCCAATTTACGACATATCAAAGAGATACCATAAATGTTGAAAAAGAAAACAAAAGAAGAAGAAAAATAAAGAGATGTATAAGTTTACACTGAAGAGGATGTATTAACTAGTATTTCGAACAATTGCTATTATGCTAACGATTTCAAAACATGAAGATGTGGAGAGATCAGTTGTAATTGTATCTAGTTAAATATCTTTTGTATATACTGAATGTGAGAGAAAAATTAGTAATATCACCTTTTTACATTGAATGTGAGAAAAATTAGTAATATCATGTTTTTATATGTATTGTGACACCACTATTATGAATTTCTTGCTCCACCACTAACTATATCAAACCTCCAGCAGCATGCTAGCCAAAAGTTAAGCTTGCGCATTGAAATTTTGATATCCTAGAAGTAAGACTAATGTTCCAGTGACCAAATTACCTCTGTTTGAAGTCTGCAGGGAGAACCCTGTGCACTTTTAGTTCCTCGTTTGTTCATGGAGCTGGCCTTAGAGAACTTCAAAACATGAAGAAGAAAAGGTTAGTTTAATTATTAAAAAGGACACCCAAATGATGAGCTAAAAAGGAGAAGAAATTAAAGTGACAAAACCTTTGGAGAAGAGAAGCTACTGGGGTCCTCCATGTGAGGGGTGTTGGCAAGAGCTTTGCAAGGATGCAGGAATTTATTGAATGAAGAAAGCAGAGATGAAGCAAGTTGTTTTCAGTTCACAAATATTTCTCATTCGTTGATGCAACTCTCTACCAAACTTTCTGATACAAAATTAACATCAACCAGCAATTAATCATTCTAACAACCTCCATCTTTAAGCTCAGACTTAAACTCTTCTACTCTTAGAGATAAACCAATAGTCCTCGATCGAAGGTAGTTAGTACGTGCATATTGTCGAGCATCAACTCAAGCAACAAACTGATACCGACAAAAAGAAAATCTTATGACATATATATGCTTGGACAAACTGTAACAAACTCAATGGTGACAATTCTGATATGTGCATATTGAGGAAAATACTAAATGACGTCATCTCTGAAAGAAAATCATATCTGATATGTTAAATTGTAATGATAAATGTGACACTTACAGGTATTGAGCTCTCTGTCATTGTGTTTTTGTGGGGATTGGACTTATCATACCCTCAATTATGTATTACATCTAGAAATTACAAAATAGCATTGAAAAGGACTGCCAGCTCCTAAAAAAGAGCAAGAAAATTCTATACCCATCTCACAGTATTTATAGTGTCAGTCCACAAAACGATACATCCCATAAATTACATGATTTCCCCCAAAAGAGCATATGACAAACCAAAAACTGCGAAAAGACCTAATTTATTTATACTTCTAACTTTCAGAAAGAGATCCTAATTACTACCTTTACATAAGATTTGACTAATTTGATACAAAGTGTGCAGTTAGGAACTTATTAAATATTACATAGAACATTGCCATGTTCCAGAAAAGAGTTCAAATGTACAGCATAATATGTCCCACCATTACGCGATCACAATCAAGGAACAAAGTGAAAGGGACAAAAGAAATTCATACAATATATGATTGGAAAATGGTAACAAACCCGCAATTGTGACAATTCCAATATCTATGTCGTTGCATTTATGTAAGAAGTAGGTGTGACAATGCCCCTAGTTTAGTAAATATAAAGAAATATACTATATAACATTATATAGAACTACCAGGTTCTTGAAAGATATAATACAGTTGACGTACCTGTATAACTGGAATAATCCAATGTAACAAGGAAATATTTCGAGCTCTGTCATTAGATTTCATAAGGATTAAGTCATTTGTACCCTCATTTTATGTGTTAAGTTCAGAAAACTACCCAGCTGTATATGTTTTGCAAATAAAGTTGAGAGATATTTGCACTAATACCCAAAGTTTTACCCATTTTAACTTTGATAGTTTGAAGTTCTACTTTGACTTGATACCCCAAAGTGCAACAAAAGGATTGGTGTTTATGTTGTTCAAGATTTACATAGAAAAACAGAGAAAAACAAAGTTTCATACCGAAATTCAGTTTTTTAATTTCGGAGGAAATGAGGAACAAAGTTAGAGCTCTGGGATATGAAATTGTCAAATCAACGTTAGTTTGAAAACTTGGGGTTCATATTCTCTCAAAATAGAATTTCAGTGTATCAAAGTTAAAAACGGTGGACCTTTGGATATCAAAGTGCGAATAAGCCTAGCTAACATTTAAAGGTAATGAACTGGTTAAAGAAAAGAGCTAAAATATATGCATCACTTGTAGAAGGAAGCTACATCGAGTTAAGCACTTTCGGGCTTTTTTTTTTTTTGTTCAGGAGCTCCATGTTTATAGCTCTTAAGTCTTTTGTAATAATTTTGTGTTATATAACCTTTTGTACAGTGAGGGATGTCTCACTAATTGATGTATGCGCTCCCAAAATCTTCGGGAGGCATCATGTAACTTTCTAACTATTAATGAAGTTTTTATCAATGTTATCGATAGCAGATAGTGTCGCGTAGAGGTGAGGCATCGCTAAAGCTATTTGGGGTATTGTGACAAAATAGCGATAAAAGCGCAAAATAAAATAACGGTCTAACGTAGATATGTGTAAATACTAAAAAGAGATTAAAGAAAAATCTAAAAAACTAAAAGTGCATATTTGATGATTTAAAGAGACCCTAAACATGAAATAGACATGTAATCGTCACATAATACCAAAGATGATTGGAGGAGAAGTCAAAGAGTTGTCATCTTCGAGAAGATGAGCTGAGCGGTGAGAGGTGATAATATTATTTTTATAACAACTTTATACCCTCATTATCTATTTTACATGAATAAATATACCACTAATAATTGTTTTTATCTTTAATTACAGGTTAATAAAGAAACAATGAATAAAAGCCCAAAAGACTCTAATTTTCTCATTTTGTAACATTTTATTGAAGCCCAGAATCAAGCCGAGTAGCCTGTAGAAGTCAGAGAAAATCAAAAATCCAATACGAAAAGAAATTATATTCAAAATGGTTGGTCGCAAAGAAACAACGATATCTCCCAATCTGAAAGGTAAAATTTAACATATAAAATATAAAAATTGCCTATCTCGCGAGATGAAGCCATCGGTGAAATCAGATTTTTGATAGGAGCATCGATGCTGGCATCGATGCCAGGTTACTGTAGCACGTTCAATGGCTAATTTTGATTGCCTTATGGATAAGTATTGATCCAATGGCTCTCATTCATTGCTGTAGGCTATAAATAGGGGTAGATAGTGAGGGGTTGAGGGTGTAAAAATTTTTGTATCTTTATTTGAAGAGAAGGGTTACTCTTAATTGAGAAGACCTTCCAAATTTGTAACCTTTTGTTATAATTAATAAAATATTTTTTCAGCACTTCATATTTTTCTTCTCTTTGTTAGATGATGAAGATGAAGATGAAGATCAATTTGGAGGTTTGTTTTTATGTTCTCTTTTATTTCTTTTCTTATTGCTTAGTAGTTTAGATTTACATTAACGTCTTGTAGTGAAGATTTACTTTCATGCTTTTATTTTTTTTCATTTAATTCTTATAATTTATTGTGTAGTTTAGTTCTTACAATTTATTTTATAGTTTAGATTTTTATTTTCTTACACTATTCGTATTGAGGCTAGAACCCTCTTGGGATTGGTTTTTATTTTATTTTATTTTTATTTTCTTTGATTCACCTTGAGGCTAGAACCCTCTAGGGAATTGTCATTTTCTTAGATGCGGAATTAATTCTTATTAGAACTCTGAAAATTGCATGAAACTAGGTTTATTTCTCTTATGATTTGTTAATTATTCTCTCATGCTTAAATTGTTCATGCTTAGGATATTCAACTAAAGAACTAATTGGTAGAAGGAATTCTAGAATTACTATTTTGTTGTTATTATTTTCATGAGCAATAATTTTACTTAGATGATAATTTGATAGGTTATACTTCCCTTAAATGGTTTGATAATCTATACTTAATAAATATAAACTAGAATGTAAAAAGAGAATGATTCATATCTTATAAGTAAGATTAGCTAGTGGATTCAATTCTAGATTCATCATATCTTTAATTGAATCATATCCTCCATCTTGACTTTCTTAAATTTTCTTTTCATTCTTGATTTTTCTCTTATTTGTTTCTTGATTTTATTCTTCTTTCTTGCTTTGTTGATTATATTTATTCTTTATCACATCCACTCTCAATCACCTTTTATGCTTATTTACACATAATCACTCTCACTCCTCAAATCTCTCCACAATCACAATTTTCATCATTTCTAATTGTCACACACACAACATAAGAACCAATTCTAATTATTTTTTCAAGCACATTCCTCGTAGGATCGATAACTTTTTATACTATAACTTGATTAGTTGTGCACTTGCAACTTTTGGTACATATTTATGTCCCATCAAGTTTTAGCGTCGTTGCCGGAGAACGGTGTTTAAGTTGGATTTTAATTAATTTGGTTCTTTAACTTGTGTGTTTTCTTGTGAAGGAACTGCTTGGAGTTGAAGATTAAGGATTGAAGATCGAGAATTTGAAGAATTACTTGAGGTAACTATTCTTGAGGTAACTATTCTTTCTAGAATTTTCAATTCCACCCGTTAGTTACTTCTTCACAATTAGAGACAATTACGACTTAAAAAAAGATTTTATTTTTGTCGACCATAATAAAATCCACCCTCCACTTGGACATTTACTAACAAGATAATAAATTCAAATAATATTCCTCATTCTCACAATTGTTTGATTGTTAACCCTAATTAAAAAAAAGATTTTCTTTTTTACCATCCTTTTTAGTCGCTTTTAATTCCTAGGGTTGTATTGCATATAATAGTAGGAATCACCAAAGTGATTTGAGCATCTTGATTTAGCACACACTTGAAAATATTCTTAAGGGTAAAACCCCCTAATCAAGATAAGGTGAGCGATTTCATCACCCTTTTCAAAGCCCACAAATCACTAATTCCTCACTTCACAAACTCAAGCCTCCTAAAACTTATTAGACGTTGGCCCCTAAGAACTCGATCTCAATAAGAAACAAAAAATCCCTAAGTGAAACGGTTCAAGTCTTCTTGCATTAGTTGGTATCTAAGGCAATGTTTAGGAGTTACGTAAATCGTTCTGTAAGGAACGAGGTACTTAATTGATCTCTGATCACCCTCTAGTACTATCCTTACCTGGCTAACTGATTGAATAAAACTTTATCTCTTCACCTAAGAAATTTTTGGTTAGGAGCAGGTCTAGCTGAGTTAGGCTTTAACCCTAGAGTTTATAGTGATTGAAAAGTGATTATTATTTTTATTTGTTTTAATTAGGTTTTTTCTTTACCACCTTTTTCTTATCATAAAAAAACTAAATTTTATTTTTCTTTAAAAAATAAAAAATAAAGTATAAAAGAAATTGTTTTGGTGTATGCGAGCGTGGATTAGGGATAATACACATCGATTAATTCATTTTAAACCAATCATAGAAATGACGTATCCTAATTCACCTGTTCTTCAAGATATGTGCTATCCCACTAGGAATGCAATCCCATCTTGCATTAGGCTCACTGAGTCAAATGGAACTAACTTTGAGCTTCAACCGTATTATATAAACATGCTTCCTAAATTTCTGGAGAATGAAACTGAAGATGCTTATATTTTTATCTTAGAATTTAAGAAAGTATGTATTATGATTAAAATAAGAGAATTAACAGAAGATGCGATCAAACTCAGATTTATTCCATTTGCTCTCAAGGATAAGGCAAAACAATGGTTGTATAGCTTACCCATAAATTCCATCTCAACTTAGGATGAATTTATCACCATTTTTCTTAAGAATATTTTTTCGAATTATAAAACGGTTAAGCTAAGAAACAGCATCATGGATTTTAAAATTGTCCCGGGAGAATCTTTCTGAAAGTATTTTGCCCGATTCGAAGACCTTCTTATCCAAAGTCCTCATCATGGTCTCGAGAAGTGGCGATTATGCCAAATCATTTATGAAGGATTGGATTATTCTTCAAGAACTTACTTAGAGTCAATGTGCCAAGGGGATTTCATGAGGAAAAATGTCGACGAAGCTTGGGAATTTTTAGAGAGTCTATTTGAGAAAACCATACAGTGGGAACACTATGATGACATAGTTTCATCCGTTCCCCAACCTAAGTCCAGTGGTATTTCCTTGGAGTCGAACATTGCATATGAAGCTAAGATGGATATAATCATGCGCAGGTTAGAAGCCCTAGAAATTAAGGAAAGAGCATCGGCTCAAATAAATCAAGTTTTTGCCTCAGGTTGTCACAACTGTTTTTTACCATCCCATGTTTCAGAAGAATGTCCACTCTTAAGAAATAATCAGCCACTAGGATAGGTTAACGCTGCATTCCAGCATATTGTGAATGATCCATTTTCGCCAACCTACAATCCGGGTTGGATAAATCACCCCAATTTTGCATGGAATCAAGGAAACCTCCCCGAAAACCAAAATTTCATTCTCACTTCAAACCAACCATTTTCTAGGGAAAACACAGTTCCTTTCAATTCTCAACCAAATTTTTAACAAACCAATCTGCCATATCAAAATCAGTCTCCTCATCATTAAGTTGTAACTCACACTCCTCCCAATTAAGATCATGATAAACGTCTCAATGTATTAAAAAAGGGTTTGAAAATCATAATTAAGGGCTCTACACAAACCATGAATATGTTGACTCAAACATCCAGCACTCTGAATTTCTTTATACAATCAACCAGACAAATACTCAACTCTAACACTCAAGCGATATCTAGATTAGAAACCCAACTTAGTCAACTAGCTAATGCTGTGAGTGAAAGAGAGAAAGGAAAATTTTCGAGCCAACCAGTGGTCAACCCTGAGGACACAGGATCTAGTTCATCATATGAAGCTCAAGTGAATGCAATCCATTCACTACGATCAGGGAAACAGGTCGATAATCAAGTGAGAACACCTCTAAGTCAAGCTCTTAATCCAGAACAAGAACCCGAACCTGAGCCTACTTTTGATAGGTTTAGACCAGTTGCTCCCTTTCCAGATAGACTCAGGCCTAGGAAACACTCCCCTCAAGATCTGCTGTGAGTATTATGCCGCTTCGATTGATGCATTTCCTCGGCATCCCAGTAAGCAAGTTGGCGTCCACAGGCACGGTTATATACAGATTCAACACCAGCGGGTCAAGGCCTTTAGGTAAAATTCGGGTAAAGTGCCAAATGGGCGATCTGAAGACAGAGGTCACGTGCTATGTTATTGATGCTGAGACGTCATATAACTTACTATTGGGTCGGCCTTGGATCCATAGTAATGTTATAGTTCCCTCTACCTTACATCAGTGTCTGAAATATGTCGACACTGATGGAAGAGTTAGGACGGTGGTCAGTTGCTCCCTTTCCAGATAGACTCAGGCCTAGGAAACACTCCCCTCAAGAGGAGAAGATCCTAGAAACTTCCAAACAGGTTAAGGTCAATATTCCTCTCTTAGATGTAATTGAACAAATTATATCTTATGCTAAATTTTTAAAAGGACGGTGCACTAAGAAGAGGAGAATAAATGTTCCAAAGAAAGTCTTTTTGGCCGCCAATATCAGTGAAATGCTTTCCAAGCCCATACATTTGAAACGTAAATATCCAGGTTCCCCCGTCATTTCATATGTCATTGGTATACTCACATAGATAAGGCGATTTTAGACTTAGGGGCCAGTGTCAACTTGCTTCCGTATTCAGTCTACCAGCAACTAGGTGAATTAAAACCATCCCAATGCACCTTACAGTTAGCTAATAGATCTGTCAGGGTCCCTATGGGTAAGATAGAGGATGTTCTGATTAAGATTGGGGATTTTATTTTTTTAGTAGATTTTGTAGTCTTGAAAACACAACTTATTTCCAATCCCAAATGACATACACCTGTCATCTTAGGACGATCTTTCTTAGCCACTTCTAATGCTCTCATTAACTGTAGAACTAGTCAAATAAACTGTCCTTTGGAATTTGACTGCTAATCTTAATATTTTTAATGTAGGAAACCAACAGAATAATCAACCTCTAGAAATAAATTACATTCAGGAAAGTCTAGAAGAAGAAGAAGATGAGTCAGATCCAAGTTTTGAGGAAATTTTTGGTGATGAGTTGAAAATATTAGAAGAAGTAGATCAAGTTTGTCAGAATAAGAAAATTGTGTTAAACATTTGCTGCTTTGAACTGAATTTTGAAGAACTCTTTCTTAATGAACTTAGATTTTTGGAAAATAAACAACAACCAAATTTTTATACCTCAATCATAACTCTTGGGTTTGAGGAAATTATTAATAAAGAATTGGTTGTTAGAAAACGAACATTCACAGATCAAGAATCTAAGTTCAACAAGAAGTTCAAAATGCATTACACCAACCTCATAGTGTTACAACAATCATTGAATACCTTGGAATGTTCAGAATTTAAGCACATCATTGATCATATCATTTTGAAATTGTTTACCAGCAACTAGGTTTAGGTGAATTGAAACCAACCCGATGCACCTTACAGTTAGCTGATAGATCTGTTAGGGTCTCTATGGGTAAGATAGAGGATGTTTTGATTAAGGTTGAGGATTTTATTTTTTAGTAGATTTTGTAGTCTTGGAAACACAACCTGTTTCCAATCCTAAAGGACAGTCACCTGTCATCTTAGGATGATCTTTCTAAGCCACTTCTAATGCTCTCATTAGCTATAGAACTCGTCAAATGAAGCTGTATTTTGGGAATTTGACTACTACTCTCAATATTTTCAATCTAGGGAATCAACCGAATAATCAACCTCTAGAAATAAATTACATTCAGGAAATTCCAGAAGAAGAAGAAGATGACGAGTCAGATCCAAGTTTTGAGAAAATTTTTGGTGAGGAGCTGAAAATATTAGAAGAAGTAGATCAGGTTTGTCAGAATAAGGAAACTGTGTTAAACATTTGTTGCTTTAAACTGAATTTTGAAGAACTCTTTTTTAATGAACTTAGATTTTTAGAAAATAAACAATAATCAAATTTTATACCTCAACCATAAATCTTGGGTTTGAGGAAATTGTTAATAAAGAATTGGTTGTTAGAAAACAAACCTTCACAGATCAAGAATCTAAGTTCAACAAGAAGTTCAAAATGCACTGCACCAACCTCATAGTGCTGCAACAATCATTGAATATCTTGGAATGTTTAGAATTTAAGCACATCATTGATCATATCATTTTGAAATTGTTTAAGATCCGAGGTAGAATTTTTAGGAATAAGGTAGGATTTGATATAGAAAATAAGCTTTTCATGTTGAACCTTTCATTTTACATTTTTTTTGTTTTCGCCTTATAATAATAAAAAGAATTTATTCTTCTATCAGTTGAGAGTTTCTTGTTTTTTATAATAAAAAAGAAAAATATGAAAAATATGAAAAAAAGAATAAATTTTTAATTTTATCATTCTCACACCAAAGGTAATTGCAGATTTTTAGGTCAGTCGGCCAAATGTAAGTGTTTCATTTCTTATCTGCTTTACTTTGTGTATTATAGAGTTTACATTAAGGACAATACAAAATTTAGGTGGGGGGGGGGGGGGGGGGAGGGGTAGGAAGTAGTTATTTTTCCTTTTTATTTCACCTTTTTGTTGCATTTTTGTCAGAATTTATTTTCTTTCTCTTCTTTCCTTTGAAAAAAAAATCAGAAAAATATTGTCACTTGTCAAATTAATAGAGTTAAGTAGTAATTAATTTATTTGATAAATTTTAAATTTTCTAATCCCTAGTTTGTTATATACTCAAGTTCACCTTTTATGATAACTCTAAATAAATTTATTAAGAAATAATTTTCAAAGTAGTACACTTCACTTAAGCCTTAACTTAGATTTTTAATTAAATAATGAAATTTTTGCTTTCTTAACTTAGAGTTGAAAATATTTTTTTAAGTTGTCTTGATTTACATATTTTTCAATATATATATATACATATACACACATATATATATAAAAAAACTAACCTTGCAAAAGAAGAGTGCAAAAAATGAGCATAAAAAACTATTGAATTCAAGGTGATTCTATCTTATAAAGCCTAAGTTGACCGAGTAATTAAGTCCAAGGAGTATTTCCATACTTAATGACCTAAGCCCAATTAGGTTAGGATCCATTGGCCCAAAACTCGTTAAATAATCACTTAGAAAGCCCGATAAAGTAGAAAAAAATCACCAAAGAATAAAGAGTAAAAAATATATATACTAATAATATAGTTATATTTGTATATATGGTCCTGAAAAAAATTATTTTTGATTAAGAGACTTGAAAATTATTTAAAACAAAGAGTTAACATGTTCTTTTCAAAACTTTTAAATTAAATTTCTAAGTTTGACTTGATTTTGTATTGCTATGCTGAAAAGATTTTCTAGAATATTTACTTTAGAGTTATATATAAAAACGTTTTCTTGAGTAATAGCTAGCTTCAATTAGAATGTCTAAATATATCAAGTAAAATTAGTTATATACTGACTTCTTGTATTGCTATATCAAGTAAAATTAGAATGTCTAAATATATCTTGAAAATTTCTAAGTTTGACTTGGTTTTGTATTGCTATACTGAAAAAAATAGCAAGTTGACCGAATTTTATGGGTATATTCACTATAAACCCTCACGAAACTACAACTCGTCCACTAGGGTAACCTAGGGGTTTAAAGACTTGTTGTATGCGCTAAATACAACCGTAATTCCTATGAAAGTGAGTTAGGATTTTTAATTTCTTTTTTTGCTAGAGGACTAGCAAAAGTTTAGGTGTGGGGTATTTGATAATCTTATTTTTATTATAATTTTATACCCTTATTATCTATTTTACATAAATAAATATATCACTAATAATTGTTTTTATCTTTAATTACAGGTTAATGAAGAAACGATGAGTAAAAGCCCAAAAGACTCAAACTTCCATATTTTTTAATATTTTATTGAAGCCCAGAATCAAGCCGAGTAGCCTGTAGAACTCGGAGAAAATAAAAAATCCAATATGAAAAGAAATTATATTCAAGATGGTTGGCCGCAAAGAAATGACGATATCTCTTAATCTGGAAGGCGGAATTCAACATATAATATATAAAAATCGCCTATCTTGCGAGATGAAACCATCGATGAAATCAGATTTTTGATAGGAGCATCAATGCTGGCATCGATGCCGACATTGATGCCAGGTTATTGTAGCAAGTTTAATGGCTGATTTTGATTGTCTTATGGATAAGTATTGATCCAATGGCTCTCATTCATTGTTATAGGGTATAAATAGGGGTAGAGAATAAGAGTTCTAGGGTGTGAAAAATTTTGTATCTCCATTTGGGGAGGAGGGTTACTTTTAATTGAGAAGACCTTCCAAATTTGTAACTTTTTATTACAATTAAAAAAATAATTTTTTTCACCACTTCATTTTTTCTTCTCTTTGTTGGATGATGAAGATGGAGATGAAGATCAATTTGGAGGTTTATTTTTATTTTCTCTTTTATTTCTTTTCTTATTGCTTAGTAGTTTAGATTTACATTAATGTCTTGTATTGTAGATTTACTTTCATGCTTTTATTTTTTGCATTTAATTCTTGCAATTTATTGTGTAGTTTAATTTTTACAATTTATTTTGTAGTTTGGATTTTTATTTTCTTGCACTATTCGCCTTAAGGCTAGAACCCTCTTGGGATTAGTTTTTATTTTATTTAATTTTTATTTTCTTTGATTCACCTTGAGGCTACCTTGTAGGGAATTGCCATTTTCTTAGATGCGGAATTAATTCTTACTGGAACTCTAAAAATTGCATAAAACTAGGTTTATTTCTCTTATGATTTGTTAATTATTCTCTCATGCTTAAATTGTTCATGCTTAGGATATTCAACTAAAGAACTAATTGGTCGAAGGAATTCTAGAATTACTATTTAGTTGATATTCTTTTCATGAGCAATAATTTTACTTGGATGATAATTTAATAGGTTATACTTTCCTTGAGTGGTTTGATAATCTATACTTAATAAATCTAAAGTAGAATGTGAAAAAGAGAATGATTCATATCTTATAAGTAAGATTAGCCAGTGGATATAATTCTAAATTCCTCATATCTTTAATTGAATCCTCCATCTTGACTTTCTTGAATTTTCTTTTCATTCTTTATTTTTCTCTTATTTGTTTCTTAATTTTATTTTTCTTTCTTGCCTTGTTGATTACATTTATTCTTTATCACATCCACTCTCAACTACCTTTTATGCTTATTTACACATAATCACTCTCACTCCTCATACCTCTCCACAATCACAATTTTTATCACTTCTAACTATCACACACACAACATAAGACCCGATTCTAATTATTTCTTACAAAACCTTCATCGTGGGATCGATAACTTTTTATATTATAACTTGATTAGTTGTGTACTTGTAACTTTTGGTACACATTTATGTCCTATCAAGAGGACTGTCCTAGAAGGAGCTCACGGTGAAGGAGGTGATAGTAAGTGCTGAGTTAGGTGCCAGAGGCTATGAGAGGTGGTGGGAGCATGCTGAAAATCGCGGGAGGTGGTCAAATACAGTGGTTAAATGTCGGGTTTAATTTTAAAAAAATAAACCCCAAACCGCTTTTAGATAGCAGTCAAAAAGCGGATTTTGCATGTAATTGCCCGCTATTTACCGTTAGGGTGCGCTATTGACCGTTTTTGCTAACAGAAAGTACATATTCCGTAATATGTCACCGCTATTGGGCGATAGCGTAGCGGGAAGGGACCGCTAACACTATTAGCGTTGCTATTGCGGGACTATTTACCGCTATTTATAACAGTGGTTTTTATTTTGTTGGAAAAAAAAGAACTGGTGAAAAGAGCTAAAATACATTCTATACGCTTTCCAGAGTACTTATACTGTCAATTTACAATATGAGACATCTGATCATTACATGATACATGATTTCCTAGAAAAAAGAACATACTGACACACCAGAAAAACTGTAACAAACAAAATTCATAATTCTAAATCTCAGAAATAGCTCTTAAACTACTGCATTTTCACAAGGATTATGCCTAACATGACCCATAGTACATAATCGATCAGAAACTTACTAAGTAACTCATAGAATACCTGCAAAATTCCAGAAACGAATTCCAATCTACAGCATAATATACCCATCATTAAACGATTAGAATCAAGGTAATCTGACCTTTATGCTCAACATAATTATTAGATGTCTTACTGAAAATATCATAATGATGATGTGGAATTTAGCTATGAAGTTTCCTAAAGTGCCTTACAAAGTATGACTTTTATATTCTATATGAAACCTAACATGAATGGCCCTATATCATTGTCTTGTTCTAAAGAACTCATAATCTTGTGGACCTTTTTGAAGATTACTTGGTTTGCAAAGAAGAGTAATCATGGTTTTGGTGATGCATTCCTCTCAAGTGTTTGTTAGTAAGCTAAATCAGGAAGCTAAGGGACACGGCTGTGTATCAGATTATAAAAGAAATGGCAAGGTTTAAAGACAATTGATAAATGAAATGCTGAACAAATTAAATCATTTTATCTAGATTTATTTTTCGTTCTTTCTTTTGTTAAAGAAGTGCCTCCTGATCAAAATTTAGATCAAAATATAGTTTTCACATACAGCATTACATTAGATGATTAATGAATTAGAAATCATCATGATAATGAAGCCAATAAAACGAGATTTTTCATAATGTGTCCGGGAAAATAAGATGGTTTTGGAACCATTTTGAAGCTAATGTGTAAGCACGAAAAGCACTACAGGTCAAATGTACTAAAAAGTGGACTCATCATTCTAACCAACTTTTAAGATACTTGAAGAAACTAGAACAAAGATGGGTTTGTTGATGCATTCCATCCATTAATAGTTTAATCATCTTCTGAAAGCAGTAAGGGGCATCAAAATAATACATTGCTTTTCACCCAGATAATAAAAAATTCGAATTGTTATTTAACAATGTAGGTATCTGAGCTATTAGAACAAGCGATTTTATTTACTTGTTAAGTATGATCCTGAAGAGAAAGCCCTTTAAGCAAAGTAAACATTTAAGTTGGTTGATTTGCTCTTTCAGTCCTCCGCATTGAATCTCCAAGAACATACGAACTCTGTGTAATGCATCCATGCATTCACAGGTGAGCTACACGCTGACTCTTTTAACATTCAGCTCTTCCAACACAAGTAATCTTCTTTCACATGCTGGCTCCCTTTATTTTATTTTACTTTATTCCTTCCTCTTGTTTAGCTATGACGTGATCATTTCAACCCAGAAAGGCAAAAATATAAAAAATGAAAAATAAAACTAAAAATAAACATAAACAAAACAAAGAATGGCAGAGATTATCTAGAGAGTTGTTTCTCTGGTGCATAAGGACCCAAGGACGTAGAATATAACTGCGGAAATTTCATAGAAGATCAAGAGATGAAAAGCTTTTCTAGTTATACTCATATAATATGTATAAAATTTTAATTCTAATTCCTACACCCTGAATTTATAATTACAAATCAAACTCTTAGCATGTATTTGCACGTAGAATATAACTGCGGAAATTTCATAGAAGATCAAGAGATGAAAAGCTTTTCTAGTTATACTCATATAATATGTATAAAATTTTAATTCTAATTCCTACACCCTGAATTTATAATTACAAATCAAACTCTTAGCATGTATTTGC
>NC_033798.1:21756694-21759759 GCF_001876935.1 Asparagus officinalis | reverse complement strand
TACGCATCTATCCGTACGCATTGATGTGTTTCTGAACTTTTTTGCAAAAATCCCGCGATGATTCGTGTTAAAGTCTCGTGATCATTTTGAGTCTCTCTCTATATATATATGCATTTCCTATACGCATCTATCCGTACGCATTGATGTGTTTCTGAACTTTTTTGCAAAAATCCCGCGATGATTCGTGTTAAAGGCTCGTGATCATTTTGAGTCTCTCTCTCCCTTTGGAAAATCCCAAAATCGATTCCCAAATCCAGCCTTCCTCTCCTCCTCCTCCGCGCTCTCTCCCTCAATAAAATCCCAAAATCAAGCCCCAAATCCGTCGACGAGAATCTCGAGGTCGACCAACTCCGCCGACTGAAGACGAACTCTACCGACCGAAGCCCCAAATCCCTCTCTCTCTCTCTCCCTGAAAAATCGAACCCAAATCCCTTCTCCTAACTCCGCCGACGGAAGACCAACTTCGTCGTTGAACTCCGCCGACTTCCGCCAACTCCGCAGCTGGCCCCCGACTTCCGCCGACTGTCTAAAATCCGAAGCCAGCCATCGTCGTTCTTTTCTGTTCAAAAATTTCTTCGGTGAATTAAGCACGCGTCCTCTCTCTGCGAAAGCTATGAACTTTCTTCCCCTAAAATTGAAATAAGTTGGAAATTTTACAACTTTTGAGAAACCCATTTGTTTTTAAGTTTGGGTTTTCGAAAGGAGGGGGTCATGCTGGTTCTTTGATACCCATCTTAATTTTATAGCGCTGGTGAGTTTATTTTTCCCTTTTTCATAGCAATTATTAGAGTTTTTACATATAATCTGGTGTTTCTAGGAGTGTTTTCATGATCCTCCTGTTTAAGGATCTTAAAAGTGTAATTTTTAACCAACTTACTTGGTTACAATTCTTACTGGCAGAGGGGTCTGCTAGAAATCAGATTTCGTTTGCCTTGAAATTGTGAACTAAATCAATTAATTTGATTACTTGAGAATGGCCATGGAAGGTTGTGCAAAAATAGTGTTCAACAGAACTAAGAAGAAAATAGGCGACGGAAGACATTTGACGGAGCTAATGATGTGCAACATTTTGGCTTGCATATATGTAATGCTTCCCTATATGCAAATTGGTGATAGTCCAGATATATTTGTGAACTGGGGTTCTAAGCCAAGTTTGCCTAAGAATAAACAAAGCGTTTACCTAAAATTGTGATTAAGATGCTTGGGTCATATAGGGGTCTCATTTGTTCTAATTTTATCGTCTCTGACTCTCTAAGAGCATCTCCAACAGCTTCCCCATTTTATTGGTATTCTCACTTTTGGAGAATTTTGGGTTTTTTTTATCCAACAGATTCCCCATCTCATTCCCCAAAATAGGGATGGAGGAGAAAAAAAGGGGAGTCTTCCCCAAATCTGGGGCATTCTTCAAATATTTGGGGAAAGTTTTGTCATAAATACAGCACGTTCTTCAAAACGGGATGGAGGAGAAAATAAATATAAAACAAAATCTGTAATTACAAAAAAAGAGCACGTTCTTCAAAACGGGATGGAGGAGAAAATAAATATAAAACAAAATCTGTAATTACAAAAAAAGCCATTGAGGCAATTCCAATGCATAAGAGCATCCCAAAATAGGGATGTAGAATATTTTTATTATTATAATAAATGCAGGATTCTTCAATGTAGAATATTTTTATTATTATAATAAATGCAGGATTCTTCAAAATGGGGAAGCTGTTGGAGTTGGAGCAAAAATAATTTGGAGAATATGAGGGAAGCTGTTGGAGTTGGAGCAAAAATAATTTGGAGAATATGACTTTTGCTTCTCCATTTTGGAGAAATTTTTAGGGAAGTTGTTGGAGTTGGAGCAAAAATAATTTGGAGAATATGACTTTTGCTTCTCCATTTTGGAGAAATTTTTGGGGAAACTGTTGGAGATACTCTAATACCTAACATTATCTAAAATAAAAGACTTGCGTGCACAAAGTGTTTTCTTGTTATTTTATTTGAAAAATGCTAGCTTTACTTGAAATACAAAGGTTATGACTCATAACTTGTTCATTTTTGCTCCTCTTAATTAAAAATGCTAGTTTATCTCTAAGTTAATCAGTATTTGCTCCTCTGTACCATGATTTATTAGAATAGTCTTATCATTAAGATTTAGGTTTAGCTAATTTACTAAACAAATCATTAAGCATCATTCAAGCTGTCCCCCTCTGAGTTTTCTCAAAATTTTAGCTCACTTACTTGGTTACTTTCGCTGATTGTTCAAAAATTGGCAGATTGAAATGGCTTCATCATCAACTGTGGAAGGTAACTCATGTGTTGAAGTGGATATTAGATTCATATTGAAACAATGCGAGTGTGGAGAATTAGTGAATGTGAAGATAACGAAGTCAAATATTTAGGCTTTTCTTCATGCGGTGATACAAATTTTTGAGACTGCTCATTTTTCTCATTTTTCTCTACTATCTGTATCAGTCATATGTGGCACATGTAAAGAATGTTCTGTGATTAGTTTAAGTGTTGATGCGTGTCTGTATCAGTCATCTGTAAAGAATGTTCTCATTTTTCTCTGTTTAAGTGTAAAGAATGTATTCCTGAGTTGAAGCGAGCTTCTGAGACTTGGGACGTGTTTGGATTCTGTTATTGCTGTTATTGCTGGGCTGGAGTTTGGTCCTTTTTGGGCATTGGGACGTGTTTGGATTCTGTTATTGCTTGTTTTTTGTGGTATCCTGCTTGTTGGAATGGGTTGGAGTAGATGAATTATATATCATGCATTGACACAAGAGTAGTTGGATTATGTATCATGCATTGACACAAGAGTGGTTGGATTATATATCGTGCATTGGCACAAGATCATTGTTCTATATTGGCATGTGCAGTGCATCTACCTCGAAATAATGTTAATTTGTTTACTGTTGTGAATAAACAAGCACCAGCCCTCTGCTTGGGTTAACTAATGAATTATGCTATAAAGTTAATTAAGCTCAAATGAGGACTTACGAGGTTGGTTTAACTCAAGGCAGTGACATTGAAACAATATTATTCTCAGTGACATTGAAGCAATTGATGTGACTTTGGTG
>NC_033798.1:21753411-21756672 GCF_001876935.1 Asparagus officinalis | reverse complement strand
ATCATGGAATGTCTTTTTTTTGTTTTAGGGGATTGTGACATCAAGCCTTGCATATTATGTACAAGGGCTAGTGATACAAGAGAGATTTCTGAAGCTAGCAACTTTTCAAGTTGTGCTACGCCAGGTGAAAGGTCTACAGGTTGACCCAACAAATGTGAAAAAGAAGGCTGAGCTTGTGGATGAACCCTCTGATGCTGAGATTTTTTCAGAATATGTTGAGCTTGTGGATAAAAGTAGCAATTACATATTAACAAATGAATAACAGATCAACCAACAAATGAGATTTTTTGCCAATGAGGCATAACAGATCAACCAACACATATGAAGGATATAAGCAGCAATTCCTGTCCTTTAACAACATCTAATTATTGAACATAAAACATTACACCATTCATACATCTATGCTTGTACAACATAAGACTCATTTCAACCACATGAAGATCTCAGATAGCAATTGACATCCGCTTATAAAAAGCTCAGAGAACAGTTACTCAATGAGTTGATTTAGATTCTGCTGTTTACATGATGAATTATTTGCTGAATATCAGCTATATACATTTTGATGAATAAATATCAGTTAATAGACATTGTGAAGCTATCGCAACTGCACAATAATGTGAATAAACAAGCACCGACCATCTTTTTACACAAGTGAAGTCATTGCGTACGCATTTCCTATACGCATCAATGCGTACGCATTTCAGAATTAATCAGCTCCGATACTTCACTTGCCAAAGATCAATATCATTTCCACAACAACAGACATATAATCTCAATTTTAATACTAGCAGCTCGTATAATATAAATCGATCACCAGGGGAAAATAAATTTTTTTAAGAACACATTAAAGAAGGGAACTAGGATCACAGATCACAATCACCGCGCATCATGGATCTGTACAAACCATGATAATAAACTAGTCGAATCAAATATTAAGAGGAAAACAAGAGGTCATGATACAAATCAAATCATATTATCTAATAATAAAATCCTCCAATATCTAACAATAAAATCCTCCAAAAAAAAAAAGAATAGACGAGTGTGGTACATTATAATGTTTTTATCGCTGGCTGCGTCTATTAGATCATCTCCATCATCCTGGCGTTGTAACCGAACCTGGATCGCCTGATATTCTCCATCATACTAAAGCCCTATAAAAAAAATTAGTATCATGCTAAAGGAATCACACAATAATGGAAACGGGTCCTAGATATCCCAGGCTGCAAAATAAACAGAAGTAGCCAAAGAACCTAAGCCTTCCTAAGTACCGAAGCTACAAAATAATCCTCTACACTATGCCATCTAAGAATGCGCCTTTTTTTTAAACCTTCAGCCTACTGTTTATGTTGTCTCAATTAACATGAACTAAACAATAAGATCAATTCACTATATTTTCTAACAGCCTATTCATCACTTCAGCCATGACCATCAATTAGTTTGCCGGCATGTATAACCGGTCACAGACTCAAAATTACATTTCCCCTAATTATAGTTATCATCTTCCATGGTCCTACTAACAAAAATTAAAAGGATACACTGTGTCCCTTAAGTTTTTTAATTCCAGATTGCCTAACATCTGAGAACTTGATCGTCTTTGGATCTCAATATGGCTCTTAGTATGTTCTCTTGTGATAGATGATATTGAAAATTTGCTTCTTCATTAAAATAATATTCGGAGAAATCTTTACTTTGACGCTCGTTTAATCATGCTTTTGTTTTGGAGATGGCTAAGTTGATTTTGGTGACCAAATAGTCAAAACTTTCAACATGATTCTCATTTCATGTAATTAAAATCTTTGTCAAAACTTTCAACATGCATGACTAAGATGTAACCAGAGACCAACTATTACAGTGACCCAAACAACTTACAGACTCGGATTCGATGGATCATAATGAATAACATACTTCAGCTATAGAGAACCCACAATTTTTGTGAACAGGAATTCATCAGAATTACAGATCCAAGGGTCCTTAATCAATTAACTTAAAATACTCTGTAATAATTTGCTCTCTACTACACCTCTACAGGGTTTGGACTGGTATTACCACCTCCATGCGAAGTATTAGACCACTAGTTTCAATGGGTACATGGAATTTTTAATGCATTAGAAAGCAAACAATTCCTAGATTTAAAAGAACTTTTTTTATGGACTATCACCAATTTGCATATAGGGAAGCATTACATAGATGCAAGCCAAAATATTGCACATCATTAGCTCCGTCAAATGTCTTCCGTCGCCTATTTTCTTCTTAGTTCTGTTGAACACTATTTTTGCACAACCTTCCATGGACATTCTCAAGTAATCAAATTAATTGATTTAGTTCACAATTTCAAGGCAAACGAAATCTGATTTCTAGCAGACCCCTCTGCCAGTAACAATTGTAACCAAGTAAGTTAGTTAAAAATTACACTTTTAAGATCCTTAAATAGGAGGATCATGAAAACACTCCTAGAAACACCAGATTATATGTAAAAACTCTAATAATTGCTATGAAAAAGGGAAAAATAAACTCACCAGCGCTATAAAATTAAGATGGGTATCAAAGAACCAGCATGACCCCCTCCTTTCGAAAACCCCAACTTAAAAACAAATGGGTTTCTCAAAAGTTGTAAAATTTCTAACTTATTTCAATTTTAGGGGAAGAAAGTTCATAGCTTTCGCAGAGAGAGGACGCGTGCTTAATTCGCCGAAGAAATTTTTGAATAGAAAAGAACGACGATGGCTGGCTTCGGATTTTAGACAGTCGGCGGAAGTCGGGGGCCAGCTGCGGAGTTGGCGGAAGTCGGCGGAGTTCAACGACGAAGTTGGTCTTCCGTCGGCGGAGTTAGGAGAAGGGATTTGGGTTCGATTTTTCAGGGAGAGAGAGAGGGATTTGGGGCTTCGGTCGGTAGAGTTCGTCTTCGGTCGGCGGAGTTGGTCGACCTCGAGATTCTCGTCGACGGATTTGGGGCTTGATTTTGGGATTTTATTGAGGGAGAGAGCGGAGGAGGAGGAGAGGAAGGCTGGATTTGGGAATCGATTTTGGGATTTTCCAAAGGGAGAGAGAGACTCAAAATGATCACGAGCCTTTAACACGAATCATCGTGGGTTTTTTGCAAAAAAGTTCATAAACGCATCAATGCGTACGGAATGATGCGTATAGGAAATGCATATATATATAGAGAGAGACTCAAAATGATCACGAGACTTTAACACGAATCATCGCGGGATTTTTGCAAAAAAGTTCAGAAACACATCAATGCGTACGGATAGATGCGTA